>NW_026521115.1:67500-97500 GCF_001660625.3 Ictalurus punctatus
GAGAGAGAGAGAGAGAGAGACCTGGAGAGGAAACATCTGAATCTGAATGTTGAGTGTTTCTGAAGCGAGTGAGACTGAGAGAGAGCATGAGAGAGAGAGAGAGCTTCAACCAAGAGAAAAATAGGACAGAATAACAGTGTTCCCCCCTCCCTCCCTCTTTCTCTCTCTCTCTCGTTTCTTTCTCTCCCACCCAAAGATCAAACACCACTGTCTTAACTTAGAGTCTGAGTGAGAAATACAGAGAGAGAGAGAGAGAGAGAGAGAGAGAGAGAAGAGAGAAGAGGACAGGAAACAGAGGGTTGGATGAGACTAGCTGCACTCGTCCTCTCTCTCTCTCTCTCTCTCTCTCTCTCTCTCTCTCTCTCTCTCCGTACAGTGCGTTAGCGTGAGGAGTCTCAGCTTCTCCAGAGTCTCTATTTTTTCTCGCCGCTTGCAGAGGAACTGGACTCTTTTTCTAATGAAGTATTTTGGGGAAAAAAAACAAAACACAGAAAAAGACAATTAAAAAAATATTGTACAAAAAGAGAGCGAACTATTTTCAAACGCAGGAATGGGATCAGAGTTTACGAATCGGATATGATCACTGTTACCGAGTGGAGCTCATGATGTCCTTCCTTTTCTTGTGTTCGCTAACTTCGCTGAAACTCACAAGCTTACAGCGTACACACACACACACACACACACACACACACACACACACACACACACACACACACACACACACACACACAAGAGAAACAGATCACACTGGAGGAGGAGAGGAAAGAGGGACTGCAGTGAGTCTAACTGGTTTGCGTCACTTCCTGAATGGGTTTAAATAGTTTATGATAAGAAACATAATGTTGCCATGTTTTCTGTATATGTTGTGAATTTTGCACACACACACACACACACACACACACACACACACACACACGTGTGTGTCTGTGTGTCACTCACTCAGTGTGTATGTGTGTGTGTGTTTGTGTTTGGGTTAAATTAGTTGAACACAGGTGTAATTAAGTGTGTAAAAGAAACACATTCTTGGTGTGTGTGCGTGACAGGTGTGTGTGAGTGTGACAGGTGAGTGTGTGTGTGAGTGTGACAGGTGTGTGTGTGTGAGACAGGTGGGAGTGTGATGTGTGTGTGTGACAGGTGTGAGTGTGTGACAGGTGTGTGTGAGTGACAGGTGTGTGTGAGTGACAGGTGTGTGTGAGTGACAGGTGTGTGTGTGTGTGAGTGACAGGTGTGTGTGTGTGTGTGTAACAGGTGTGTATGAATGATAGGTGTGTGTGTGTGTGACAGGTGAGTGACAGGTGTGTGACATGTGACAGGTGTATGAGTGACAGGTGTGTGACATGTGTGAAGATGAAATTATAGTTATGAGCTCACACACTCTGTGGTTTGGTACGTGATGAGAGCTGCAGTCCTGCAGGTGGCGCTGTTACACTTCATACGCTACAGGAAGAAGGTTTCCGCTCCTCCATCCTGGATTGGATCGGTTTGGGAACACCTTGCTGGTTTCGACCAATCACAGGCGTGTAGTGTGTTAATCAGCTTCCGTACACGTGACACAGCAAGCGACGTTTCCGCAGGAAGAAACGTAACGCGCTGTGTCACGCTGTAGTGCAGACAAGGGGCAACGCCACCGTTTCCTTGTCATGTGACCTCCACTAGTCCATGATGGCGGAACTGATCGCAAGTTCATGTTTAACAGAGCTGCGTCGTGTACAAGCCACTCGAGAAAGTGTGTTCCACAGACACGCTCTGTTCTCAAAACAAACAAAATGTCGCAAATGATGTAAAGATCACGTGACATCATTTCCTTATTTAACACGGACACGTTAAACCCAGGAAACAACCACCCAATGGGAGGCAGAGCTTCAGGGCGGGGCCAATAACCAAAGAGTAGAATAGAGGGAGGAGCCGTGTGTGTGTGTGTGTGTGTGTGTGTGTGTGTGTGTGTGTGTGTGTGTGTGTGTGTGTGGTGCAAAACCAAATGTGTGTTGCCGTAACCCAACCTTTCAGCCTCTCCTTCATAAACACACACACACACACACACACACACACACACACACACACACACTCACTGAAGTGAAAAAAAAGACCACTGTATATTTTTATACAACTGTTCAGTTTGTGCGTCTGATATTCTCCTCCTAACCTTTGACCTTTGACCCAACAGTTTTTCTCGCACTGTAAATGATTTTAATATTCGGATTCAGCTATTCTGGGGGCAGGGCAGGGTCGGGTCAAATATATTATATATAAATAAATATATATATATATATATACTGAAATATATAAAATATAGCTTTATCTTTTGCTGTTTACATTTCACAGCATTTTTGGTGTTTGTGTTTTTATGAAAGACCTGTGTGCAGATCAAACAAGCCATATATGGACAGGTGTCTAAGGAGGCAAAAGGATCTGATTCATATATGTGCATATTGTATCACAGAGTTTATTAGCCAGCTAGCTAACCTGACAGAATTTCTATGTTAAATATACAAATCGTCACTGCTCATGCTAGTTAGCTAACATGCGCTACACTGACAGGATTTTAAATCATACTTTTAAATCTTCTTAACATTTACTACTAATGCTAGGTAACTGGCTAAAAAGTGCTAACAGGTGCTGACGGGATTTTTGAGCAGATTTTTAGGTCGTATTTATAAACAGTCAGAATCATAATTAGAGCTAGCCAGAAAGCTAGCATAAGTTAACATGAACCTGACAGGATTTCTAAATTATACTTATAAATGTTTACAACATTGGTAGCTGGCACTCAAACAGCTAATCTGACAGGATTAAATCCAATACTGACACATTTCTGTCATCTCCCCTGTTACCGCTAGCAGACACAAGCTAAACTGACGGGATTCGAAGCTAAATAATAAATGATCTTCTTCATTAATGCTAGCTAAGTAAGATAAGCTAACCTGACAGGATTTCTGAGGAAGTCATTTTCATAAATATTTATAATCTTCACTGTTAATGCTAGCTAGCTAATGTTATCACACTTGAAAGGGTTTATAAATCATATTAACAAGCGTGAGTAATCTTCCCTGCTGACACAAGACATGGTCTGCACACAGATCCTCCTCATACAGTGTGTGTGTGTGTGTGTGTGTGTGTGTGTGTGTGTGTGTGTGTGGTAAAGAAACACATTTTTATTTGAATTCACTCTGATTAATAAAATAATACCACAGGTGGGGCTGAAGGTCTGAGCACGCTAACATGCTAACATCCTGAAGTGTTGCCCGTGTCCCAAATTACAAAGTTGAGAAAATATGCAGAAAATCTGCACAAAAATATGTTCACCAGGAAAGAGAACAGTGTTTATAAGAGTCTGATTAGCCTGCTGTGCTATCCATGTGCTACAGAGGGAATAAGTGCTCCTGTGCAGTGCACTACAGGTGCAGTAGGCTGTGATTTGGGACACAGCCGCCTACAGCAGTATTGGATTGGTGTTGAAGTAAACACAGTGCTGTAGCTTTCAGACCTCTTGAGTGTTATTAAATATAAATAAATAAAGAGAAGTATATTTGTATTGTGAGATTATCATTTAAAAAAATCATAAACATATACTGCATTAGCATTAGCATCCTTTATTGGACTGTTAACACCAATCTGTGATAATTTTACATTTTATTATTTACAATTAAAATCATTTTTTACAGATTTTTTTTTATTATTATTATTCAGCTGAGACAGAAATCAATCCGAGCACAGGGCTGAGAATTCTGGGAAATATCGGTTAGCGTAGTGCTAACACACACACACACACACACACACACACACACACACACACACACACACACAGGGTGGTGTAACACAGTGTTTTGGATGATTCTGTGTGTTTATTCTTCACACTCAGTGATTTTATTTTCAGGGACTTGTGCATGACGTGTAATTTAATTTAATTTACATGCATTTATTGTCATTTATTTCTTTTCAGTTCTTTTTGTCCGCAGAAAAATAAAGGAACTTATTTAAAAAGAAAAAGAACTTGTGATTATTATTATTATATACTGAGCTCACTCTGCTCTTAGACTGTGTGTACAGAAATGAAAGGTTGTGTTGTTTGTGTTATGTTTTATCACATTTCTGACAGATTAGCATATCTACATTGCTAATTTTAGCTATCTAGTGATGTTAAGGCTAAAATGTTATGAGTGTCGTTTATCCCATGAGCTAGTTTAGCTAGTTTCTACCATTACTGAGAGAACTAACCAGCTAATAAAAACCTCCTGACACTCGAGCTGCAGCTACTGAAACTAAACTCACTTTAATCTCTCGGATTTCTGTGAGCGCTGAAGTCACATGACCTCAGCGCGGCTAAGCGCTGCTCTTATCACACTGTGATACAGAGATCTTTATTTAATGCTTGTCTGTTTTCTGTGCTAGCGTGTGAGCTAATTACTGACAGCTACTAGCGTTAGCCTAGAAATCAGTAACAAACACTGAAAGAACACACAGTAAATACACCAACTTTATTACACTGAATATGGCACAGTGTGATGTTTTTAGGAAATGATCTTCCTTATCATCACTATCATCATCTTTATCATCATCATCTTCTTCTTCATCATCATCTCCAGTTTCAGATTGTTTTACATTAAATGCTCACTGAAGAAAACAGAGCGACACATGATGGAGGAGATTTAGCACAGTGAGACCCTTCTCTCTTTTCTGTCTCACATCATATGTCTGTCTATCTATCTCTCACTGTCTGTCTGTCTGTCTGACTGGGATGGAGCACATCTCACTGGTCTGCACTACAGGGCTGGAGAGCGGTGAGTTTGACTCAGACGTTACTGTTACATGCAGATAGTTGAAGCTGTGATCAGTGATGTTCACGTTAATATTATACAGATCACACACAGTGTGTGTGTGTGTGTGTGTGTGCGTGTGTGTGTGTGTGAAAACAGCGGTGGTGAGACAGAGGAGTGATCTACACAGGATCTTTCTTCTCTCTCTGAGCGATTCGGCGGAGCTTCATCTCAGTCAGCTGGATGTAGCGGATCACGTTGGTATCTGTTTTAAACACACACACACACACACGATATTACAGAAAGACTGAAACACATATGTTTGAGTGTGTAACTGTGTGTGTTGTGACCTGTGGGTTCCTGTTTGTGGGACTCCTGCAGGTAGTGTAGGGCGGAGTTATAGTCTCCCAGGTGATAATAGGCCACGCCCGAGCGGTACAGAGCTTTAAAGTTCTCTCCCTCCTTCCTGAGAACCTTCAGACAATACTCCTTCACCCGCTCATAATTCACCAGCTCCATCTGTAACAGACACGCTGTACACACACACACACACACACACACACACACTCACACTCAGTCAAGAGTTACATAGTGATGTCATAGGTTAGGTGTGATGTCACGGTTACGCAGTGATGTCATAGTTTCGACGTCATGTAATGGTTACCAAGTCATGCCATGGTCTTGAGGTGTGTGTGTGTGTGTTGTACCCGCCAGGCTGTTGTAGCACTCAAGCTCCGCGCTCTCTGCCGCGCCCCGCTGCTCCTCCGTTAGCCCCGACCTGTTAGGGGATCTCGCGCTGACGTCAGCGTCCCCGAATCCGAGCGCGCGGCCCAGTCCTTTCATCTCGAGCAGCGCGCGGTGGTATTTACCGATGGCCTCGCGGTACTTCTTGTCCCGGTAACACTGCGTGCCCTGTGTCTTAAAGTCCAGCGCGCGCCTCAGCAGCTCGTCGGGCTCGCGCGCACCACCAGCGTGATGGTGATGATGGTGATGATGATGAAGATGATGATGATGATGGTGCTGGTTCTGCTGCTGATGCTGTTGAAGAGAACGGATCTCACGCGCGCGCACACCGGCGGAAAGCTGAGCGCGCGGTGGCGGCTGCCGCAGAGAGCCGGTAACGCCCTCCGGTGCGATCTTCCCTTCACACCCGGACCGGTCCAGACTCATCATCATCTCCGCTCCGTGTGTGTGTGTGTGTGTGTGTGTGTGTGTGTGTGTGTGTGTGTGTGTGTGTCCTTCCCTCCGGTTTATTCTCTCTGCAGCTCGCGCTCTTTCATCGTATCGTCATGTCTGTCCCGCGGGTTCCGGTGATTCTCCAAGAACCCGAACCCGAAGCGGTATAGTAATGTTTATTTCATTTCATGTCTCTGTGTCCTGGCGGAAAAGCAGCAGAACGACAGAACAGCTCGAGCTCAGGTTGGAGTGAGTCTCCAGCCAGAATCCCGGTTGTAAACCCCGCCCACATCTGGAGCACTAACTCCGCCCACATCGCAACTTACCATTAAATATAAGATAGAAATAAAATAAATAAATAAATCTCACAAATAAAATGAATATACGGGTATTATTATTATTATTATTATTATTATTATTATTATTATTGGATTCTATATATATTCCACCCTACAGCCCGTGCAGTGCACTTCAGTCCCCTCCGAAACTATTGGAACAGCGAGGCCAAGTCATGTGTTTTTGCTGTAGATTGAAGACATTTGGGTTTGAGCTCAAAAGATGAGAATGAGAAGAGAGTTTAGAGTTTTAGCTTTTATTTCCTATATTTATATGTCGATGTGTTAAACAACAAAGAACATATTTGTAGGTAAACTAAAATATTGGAACATGTGACTGACAGGTGTTTCTTGTTGGCCAGGTGTGTCCTGTTATATTGATTGTTCAAACAATAAATAGCTCTGAAAATCTACTCTCGGTTTGAGTCCTGGGTTTCACTTGTGGAGATTGCATTTGTTGCTAAAAAGGATAAACCAACGTGAAGATCAGAGAGATGTCTATGGGAGAAAAGCGAGCCGTTTTGAAACTGAGAAAAGATGGAAAATCAATCAGGGACACAAACATTGGGTATAGCCAATACAACAATCTGGAATGTCCTGAAAAAGAAAGAAACCGCTGGTGGACTGAGTAACAGAAACCGGACGGGTCGGCCAAGGAAAACAACAACAGCTGATGACAGACACATTGTGAGAGCTGTGAAGAAAAACCCAAAAACATCAGCCAGTGACATCACCAACAACCTCCACAGGGCAGGGGAGGTACATACAAGCTCATCTGTGGAACATGGTGGAGGTAGTGTCATGGCTTGGGCTTGCACGGCTGCTTCTGGAACATTCTCACTAATCTTTATTGATGATGAACTCATGATGGTAGCAGCAGAATGAATTCAGAAGTTTACAGAAACATTTTATCGCCAATTTACAGAAAAATGAATCAGGAGGAATTTCATCATGCGGCAAGACAACGATCCAAAACACACTTCCACCTCAACACAGGACTTCATCAGAGGGAAAAGTGGAAGGTTTTAGACTGGACAAGTCCATCACCAGACCTTCACCCAACTGATCAGCACCTCACCTCCTGAAGAGGAGACTGAAGGGAGAAACAAACAACACCTGAAAGACAACTAGCAGATAGAACATTAAACCTGCGGTGTGGAGTTTAACCGCTAGATGGCACTTACTCACTTCAATCGCCACCTACGACGTCATCACACCGCGACGCGTCACGCGGATGCTGTGCTGAAGGGCGCCGTGTACTGACTGTATCGTCTGAATGTCCTGAGGTGCAGGGTGAGCTACTGCTCTATTCTTTTATATTATACTAAATTAAATACACTTACATTTACATATTTGCGTTAAAATGTATTTTTAAAAAACCCGTAGATAAAAGAGGCGAAGTTAAGAGAAGCAGTGATGTGTAAGATCTAATAAAATCACTCACTTAAAGAATGAAATGATTAAACAGCGAGTTTCTGTATGAGACATCACTAACATGCACTTTTTAAAGATTTATATGTTTATTATTTCAGGTTTATAGTCAGATACACAGCGCACTTCTGTAAATTAATGAGGGATATAATATATTTACTATAAAGAATGCACTTCCGGGTACACATGCAGTTTATCACTTACTTATCAATATTATAGTGAAATAGTGTAAAACATAACGACATAATCATCAGAGTTACAGACTTTACACTTTACCTGTAACACAGCTGTGTGTTTTACCTGCACAGGTCCCTCCCCTCCCATTTCTCTACACTGTGTGTGTGTGTGTGTGTGTGTGTGTGTGTGTGTGTGTGTGTGTGTGAGTGATATTTCTCTACACTGTGTGGTGTTTGTGCAGCAGGTTCTCAGGGTGAAAATGTCAGTGGCGTCTCTGTGTCGTGCTTTCAGAGTCTTCTCTCTCAACTCCAGCATTCTTTCAGCTCCGGTTAGTACTGCTCTCTCTCTCTCTGTCTGTCTGTCTCTCTCTCTCTCTCTCTCTCTCTCTCTCTCTCTCTCTCTCTCTCTCTCTGTCTGTCTGTCTCTCTCTCTCTCTCTCTCTCTCTCTCTCTCTCTCTCTCTGTCTGTCTCTGTCTGTCTCTCTCTCTCTCTCTCTCTCTGTCTGTCTGTCTGTCTGTCTCACTGTCTCTATCTGTCTCACTTTCTCTGTCTGTCTGCCTCTCTCTCTCTGTCTCACTCTCTCTCTGTTTCTCTTGCTCTCTGTCTCACTGTCTCTCTCTCTCTCCCTCTCTGTCTCTCTCTCTCCTTCTCTGTCTCCCTCTCTGTCTCTCTCTCTCTCTGTCTCTCTCTGTCTGTCTCTCCCCCTCTCTGTGATTTGAGATAAATGATTAGTTATTATTATTAACTTAAACACCATGCTCATGTGTACATGTCTGTGTGTATATATATATATATATATATATATATATTTATTTTGTGTATGCTGTTTGTCCCCCCGTAGTTGCATACTCCCCTTGCTGTAAGAGGTGTGGTGGGCGTGACCCCCCTGCTGAGGCCACACCCCATTCGCTTCTTCAGCAGCACCGAGCCCCGCCCACAGAACAGGACACTGTGGAAGCAGACGGATAAATACACCGTCCGGCCAATCGGAGTCAAGAAGACCGGAGGGAGGGACTACACAGGTACACCTGTCTCACCTGTCTGCCTCACCTGTTACTCCTGTCTCTATCTGTGTCTCTCCCTTCTCTCCTTTGTGCGTGATGAGACAGTAAGACTGATATACACTCGCAGTCCAAGTGCATGACCCTGAACTAAAACTAATACAGCACTGCTCCTGATCTGCTCTAGGTAGTGCACTTCTTTAGGGAGTAGGGAACTAAATTGAAACAATCTAGCTAACTGCAGTACAGTGCAGTACATAGGGCATAGGGACCTTTAGAAGTGAACTCAGCATGTGCTCTGATGGTCATGTGCTAATCCACTGTGTGGCCTGTAGGGAAGATCCGGAGGCGGGGCATCGGGGGCGGCCACAAACAGAGGTACAGAATGATCGACTTCCAGCGGATGCGTTTCGAACCGGGGAAGGAGAAGGGCACTCAGATCGAGGAGAGAGTGATCGAAGTGCGCTACGACCCCTGCAGGTACGCATGCACGCACGCACGCACGCACACACACACACACACACGCGCACGCGCTCACACACACACACACACGCGCACGCACACACACACACACACACACACACACACACACAGAGTGTGTCAGATTAAAATCACAGTGCCCGTAGACAGACATAGAGACAGACGGGTATAAATAGTGCAGTGAGAATAAAGATGGTTTTTCCCTCAGGTCAGGTGACATCGCTCTGGTTGCCGGGGGAAACCGTAAGCGTTGGATCATCGCCACAGAGAACATGCAGGCTGGTGACCTGATTAAAAGCTCGTCTGTGATTGGTCGGATGGCTGTGTTAGCTAATGAGGGCGACGCCCACCCACTGGGAGCACTTCCTGTCGGAACTCTGATCAACAACCTGGAGCTCCAACCGGGGAGAGGAGCACAGTACATCCGCGCAGCAGGTGTGTGTGTAAACATTTGTGTAAGTCTTGCTAAACTCTGTTAGTACAGTAGTTCTGCGCTGTGTGTGAGAGAACCCTGCTAAACTGTGTGTGTGTGTGTGTGTGTGTGTGTGTGTGTAGGGACGTGTGGAGTTCTCCTGCGTAAAGTAAATGGAACTGCAATCATTCAGTTGCCTTCAAAACAGCAGATCCAGGTAAGCACGTCCCATGCTCAGTCACGACACATATCTGCTCTCTGATTGGTCTGGTACAGAATTATCTGCTAGAGGGTACTGTCTGTTTCTGTTATTCTGTCCCTCTGTCTCTCTGTCCCTCTGTCTGTCTGTCTCTCTCTCTCTCTGTCTGTCTGTCTCTCTCTCTCACTGTCTGTCTGTTTCTCTCTGTGTGTCTGTTTAATAAATCAAGTTTTTGGACTGTTTGGGCTCTAATATCTATCTCCCTCCCTCTCTCTCTCTCCCTCTCTCTCTCTCTCTCTCTCTCTCCCTCTCTCTCTCTCGCTCTCTCTCTCTCTCTCTCTCTGTGTCCCTCTCTGCACCTGTCTGTCTGCAGGTGTGTGAGACATGCGTAGCGACAGTGGGTCGCGTGTCGAATGTAGACCATAATAAGCGTGTGATAGGGAAGGCAGGGAGAAACCGCTGGTTCGGGATCAGACCCTCAAGTGGACTGTGGAAGAGGAAGGGTGGGTGGGCGGGGCGTAAGATCAGGCCCCTCCCCTCACTGAAGAGTTATGTCAACGTGTCATCTGTCTCTGTACAGCCCTAATACACACCTGTGTGTGTGTGTGTGTGTGTGTGTGTGTGTGTGTGTGTATAAAAGGTTAATAAACAGGACAGTTCTGTAGTGAGACAGTTGAATTCTCTCAATGCTGCACACACACTTCACCCTCGCCGAGTGTAACACACACCGTCTGTGTACAAACCATGACCGTAAAATTCCTCAGTAACCAGTTACAGGTGATGAAGGTGAAGATGATGGAGTGCGTTTCCACACCTGTTCTTTATCACTTTTATACAGCGATTAAATCAAACCTCAGTCGTGCAGCGGAGGCCTTCACACTCCAACACCTTTATTCACTTCTCAGGAGCAAAGCCAGAGTCTCAGTCGGAGGAAAACACCTGAAAGGAGAGACGTTACCACACACACACACACAGACACACACGTACGTTTCTGTACCAGACGAGTGAGAAGAGCGAGAGCCGAGGTTCTGCTGGTTAGAGGAAGAAGGGAAGAGGAAAAGAAAATGAAGTGACTGAAGGGTTATTAAACTGTTAACACTCTTTTCATCTGAACATCACCAGATCAGAGTCTGATTATTAGTCTGATTATTAATTGTCTGAGAGATGCAGAAATGAATTGATTTGATGTAGGAATGATGCAGGAAACACCGCGAGATCCAAACCTCTGAGATCCACTGACATTCTGGAACTTGTTCTTATGTAAAACTGGAGAGAAACCGAAATGTGTGAAAAATGTCAAATAAAGAAGTAAAGTTGAAGATTCTGCTCTGTTTCTGGTTTAAATGTCAGTAAATGTGTGTGATCTTGATCATGTGACCATGTTCTAACTCCTTTATACTGTAGATCAGATTTTCCTCGTCTGATCTCTTCCACTGAAGCGTGTGATTAGATGTCACTGATGGATCTGATCTAACATCAGCTTTTACTCTTCGAGTGGAGTCTCGAGATCGAGTGTGCGCTGTGTTTAAAGTGAAAGAGGAACGAACTGAGACGTGCTTGAAGTTTTTAGAATTTTCTACATTTCTGCATAAATCTGAGAGAAAAATATTATACTCGCTCATTTATTTATTGAGGAAAATGATATATTACAGATCTGTGAGGGGTAAAAGTATGTGCACCTTTGCTTTCAGTATGTGGTGTGACTCCTTGTGCAGTAATAACTGCAGATAAAGGTTTGGGGTAAGTGTCGATCAGTCCTGCACATCGTCTCGGAGGAGTTTTATCCCGTTCCTCAGTACAGAACAGCTTCAGCTCTGGGGTGTTGGTGTGTTTCCTCACATGAACTGCTCGCTTCAGGTTCTTCCACAACATTTCTACTGGATTAAGGTCGGGACTTTGACTCGGCCGTTCCAAAACATTCACTTTATTCTTCTTTAAGCGTTCTTTGGTAGAGCGACTCACGTGTTTAGGATCGTTGTCTTGCTGCATGACCCACTTTCTCTTCAGATTCAGTTCATGGACAGATGTTCTGATGTTTCGGTATCATTCACAATTCATTGTTCCATCAGTGATGATCAGTGATGGCGAGTCGTGGACTCATGAACATTAACATTAGCCAATGTGAGAGAGGACTTTAGATGCTTAGAATTTACCCTGGGTTCCTCTGTGACCTCGTGGACTGTTACATGTCTTGCTCTTGGAGTGATCTTTGTTGGTTTTGAATTTCCTCCATTTCTACACAATCTGTCTGACTGTGGATTGGTGGAGTCCAAACTCTTTAGAGATGGTTTTGTGAACTTTTCCAACCTGATGAGCTTCAACAATTATTTTTCTGAGGTCCTCAGAAATCTCATTTGTTCATATCATGATACACTTCCACAGACACGTGTTGTGAAGATCGGACTCTGATAGATCCCTGTTCTTTAAATAAAACAGACCGCTCAATCACTCACACCTGATCATCATCCCACTGACTGAAAGTTGACTAGAGGTTCACATATTTTTGTCTCATGTTTATGTGGGTTCTCTTTATTTACTTTAGGAGTTGTGTGAAAATCTGATGATGTTTTAGATCTTATTTGTGCAGAAATGTAGAAAATTCTAAAGGGTTACTGACACTAATATAATCCGTAATGAAAGATTTTGTATTGGATTATAAAAGCACGTGTGCAGTTTTGCTCTTCAGGAAGCCACAGTGCTGAAGTTCGTCTCTTTATCCTGCAGTTTATTTGTGAAGTCAGAAAACTGTAGAGTGATGATGAGGAGCTCACTTAGACACCAGGGGGCGCTGTGACACCTCTCTTTCATTCACAGCAATAAACACTGCACAATCAAATCTCTCTCTCTCTCTCTCTCTCTCTCTCTCTCTCTGGTGAGACTCGACTCTGTTCAGTTGATTGATTGTGGATATAAACCCGTCTCTCACTCCTGACCTGTGTGTGTGTGTGTGTGTGTGTGTGAGTGTAAGAGAGAGAGAGTTAGTTCTTGGCTGTGTTCCAATCCTATTTTTAACACTTTCCTTCATCCACTTCCCCCAGGATGAATCCTATTGGCTGCCATCTTAAGTGTGGTTGTAAAAGTCTGTCAGCTTGAGTGAAGCTGATGAGGATCAAATGTCAGGAGCAAAATTATTTACAGACAGAGAGAGAGAGAGAGAGAGAGAGAGACAGAGAGACAGAGAGACAACATCTGGCACAGCAAATGGTTCAAAAATATAATGAATAAGAAAGCAGGTGATTCGATTCCATAATTACCCACAATCCCCCAACACACAGAAACCAAGTGTGTACCATTTCCTTTGTTATTTATTGTGTGTGTGTAGAACACTACCTTTCTTTCTCTCTCTCTCTCTCTCTCTCTCTCTCTCTCTCTCTCTCTCTCTCCCCTCTCTCTCTCTCTTTCTCACACACACACACACACACACACTTTAAGCCAGTTTAACCTTCATTGGTGTGTTTTTTTTTTTTTTTTAAACAGATAGAGAGACAGACAGGTGGAGAGACAGACAGGTGGAGAGACAGACAGGTGGAGAGACAGACAGAGAACCTGGAGAGAAAATTATAATAAACAGCATCATTATGGAGGTGAGAGTAACGGAATTCATACAAAAGACAAAACTGGATTCCCTCAGGACACACACACACACACACACACACACACACACACACACACACACACCTTATAAACACACATTTAATACACATCCTGGATCCTGAGCCGCTGATCAAAACTGAGAATAGCCGAGTGTGTAATCAGCGTTCTGCTTCTGAGCTCTTCACGGTTCCCACAGCAACACACACTTCATTTTGATCACCTCCTGGAGACTAGAACCCAATAACAGCTCGGTTCTGTTCTCATTTATTCATTTATACTCATCATGCTCAGAAAAAAAGGTTCTTCAGTGGTTCTCTGGATAATTAAGGGTTCTTTAGTTTTCTCAAAAGGGAACATTCTCTGTATAGGCTTCTTATTCTAACTGTGTGTGTGAATTATTCTCTTTGCTCAGTGTGAGAGGAAAAACATCAGGATTGAAATTAAAGAGGGAAAAAAAATCACAAACAAGTCACAGATGAAGTGAGCTAATTAGGAAACACACACACACGCGCCCAGAAACGTGGAAAAGTGTTAGAGGTCATGTGACTATTGCGGCATAAATAATTAAAAGCTCACAGTAAACAACCGATCTACTTGTCTGTCTGTCTGTGTGTCTCTCTCTGTAAATCTGTATCTCTCTCTCTCTCTCTGTGCATCTGTCTGTCTCTCTCTCTGTGTATCTGTCTGTCTCTCTCTCTGTTTATCTGTCTGTGTGTCTCTCTCTGTGTATCCTTCTGTGTGTCTCTCTCTCTGTATATCTGTCTGTGTGTCTCTCTGTGTATCTGTCTGTGTGTCTCTCTCTGTGTATCCTTCTGTGTGTCTCTCTCTCTGTATATCTGTCTGTGTGTCTCTCTGTGTATCTGTCTGTCTCTCTCTCTGTGTATCCTTCTGTGTGTCTCTCTCTCTGTATATCTGTCTGTGTGTCTCTCTGTGTATCTGTCTGTCTCTCTCTCTGTGTATCCTTCTGTGTGTCTCTCTCTCTGTATATCTGTCTGTGTGTCTCTCTGTGTATCTGTCTGTGTGTCTCTCTGTATATCTGTCTGTGTGTCTCTCTCTGTTCCACGCAGTAAAATAAAGTAACACTACAGTCTCTGTAGCGCCTCTTCTGGTTCACACGCTTATAGTCACAGGTGACTCTGTTCCCCAGGAACTGAAATATGCAAATCAGCCCAGCCATGTCCCCGCCCACTGATGATCACGGCCCTGGTTATAAATATAAATATAAATACCCCCTCCCCCCACAGGTCTGTCGTGTGGTTCAGTGCTGCAGTGTGTGAATAAGGTATGAATTAACGAGTTGATGTTCTGCCCGAGTGATCAGCGTCTGGACTCTAAACTCCTCCACACTTTACCTGTTTTTCTGAGAGTTAGTGTTAAGCAGCCAGAAACAAACTTTCTGGTTACCATGACAACAGCGGCGAATAAAATTAAAACCCCAGTCTTTATGGACCACTTCAAATAAAGCGTTACTCAAATCTCTGCTTTCTCATGTGATACTATTAAACTATTAAAGCCTGACATAAAATATATTTACTTTAAAATATGTAATATAGAGATGAATATGTTTTAATGCAAAGTTTAAGGTTAAATTCTATAGACTGAATCAAAGATGTGCACTGATTCACTCTGATTCATGCTAATTCACTCTGATTCAATCTGATTCACTTTGATGCAATCTGATTCACTTTAATTCACTCTGATTCATTTTGATTCACTCTGATTCACTCTGATTTATTCTGAATCACTCTGATTCACTCTGATTCATTCTGATTCACTCTGATTCACTCTGATTCATTCTGATTCACTCTGATTAACCTGGTTCACTGACGCTTTGATTCATTCTTACTCATTCTGAGTGACTTTGATTCACTCTGATTCATTGTGGCACTCTGTGAGAGAAAAATAGAGACAGAGAGATAGAAAGTGAGACACAGATTCATCGTCCAGCCTGCAGTGTTTGAGAATGATATCAGTGACTCATATGACAGAATTGCTATCATCTTACACACATACACATACACACACACACACACACACACACACACACACACACACACACACATTTTTTCTCTTGTTCTTTCATCTCTCTCGCTCTGAGACTCAGACTGATGGAGAGATAAAAAAGGTCAAATTTTGACGAATGCAATTGTGGACATTTTAGAAATGCAATGAATGCAAATAAACAAACAAAGAAATAAATAAAGCTGGCATGTTTGCTGTCACTGAGGTGAGAGATTGCGTGAAAGATTTCTGATTCCTCAGTGTGATATTGAACACACCACACCGTCAGGGCCGTATTTATCCCGTCTGTGGATGCACGTCTTTTACACTCGTTCTTACTGGTGAAGTTTTATGTGTGTATTATAATGAAGAACTGCAGACCTCGGCAAACTATTGTTGTTGAAATTTTACTGGACTTTTTATTTCTTCACAGCAGTATAATCTTCTGTAGATTGATTGAGTAGTTGATTGAGTTTTTTGGCCGTAAGCCGGTGGTGTCAAACTCTAACTCTGTCTGACCCCAAAGTGCCAGAATCTAATGGTAGTAATATTTATAACCTTATTTAATGTATTCTATGGTTTAACACCACTAACCCCTGAAACTACAGTGGGACATTTCTAGTGAAAAAGAAATGATTTAATTATATGCACTATTAGATTATAGCAGCTATTACACTCATTATAGCGATGCATTCCTGTGTTTAATCACATTTTATTTTCTCTGAGCTGCTGTGATGAGAAACGAGATGAGACGACAAGCTTCTTGTGCTCAGGACTGTGAGGAATCTTAGAACAGAGTGAATCTGGAGTCTCCGGTTGTGTTGTTTACGATCGACACTGACACGGCAACGTCTAACGTTTGTTTTTCAGTGTTGGGCTGAAAACGTTAGCACAGGTGTTCGTTTATATTAATAGCTACTGACTCATTTTCCTCGAAGTTTATTATAACGAGGCACACAGTCTGACGCTTTTCTCCAGCTTACTAAAAGGAGCTTTGACAGTGTTCTTACACAGCTGATGAACATCACTGATGCTCATGCTCGGGAGCTTCAGGCGTAAAACAGGAGCTGGAAGCATGAGCGGTGTTGTAGTTAGAACGTAGGGATGTCACGAGAACCAATACTTCAGTACCAAATCGGTACCAACATTCTTAAAATGTGACGGTACTTGTTTTTCTGCAGTAGCGTTTGTACCGTTAGTAATGAAGGTAACGAGGTTGCAATTCTTCCGGACCTGATGGGGGCAGCAAATACACGCAAGTGTTTTAGTCGGTCCACAAGGGTTGAAGAAGAACAACAACAACTACAAGCACATGGGGAAAAACTACAGAAGTTTAGCTCCGCCCCGACTCGTTCAGAGGAAATGTGGTATGGAATATAGAAATACTTCACATTCGAGGCGGAGGACAACAAACATATAACTGATGTTGTGAAGCCGGTGTGCAGCCGATGCTATCATTCATTTCAGACACAGCGAGGACACACCTGGAATTTGGTGAAGCAGCTGAAAGACGGTGCTGTGTTATGTTTGTTTGAGGCAGCTGCATTGTGGTGTGAAACCAGCGAACGTTACGCTCCATGTAATGTTAGATATTAATGTTATTAATATTAATGTTAGCTATAATGTTAGCTAGTAATGATGGACAGGTAGGTATTTGTTAACAACGCTAACGCATTGCAGTGTTATAAACTACCTCCTAATGTTCCTCCATCATCTCCCTCCAGCCCGGGTCCTGTCAGAGACATGTAGCCTCATGTCGCTCATAATTATTCACATGTTCATGCTTTAATAAATCTCTCTGTCCTGACACCAAATCAGTGAAACCAAAAAGTGAATTTAAACTAATGCTTGCATTCAGAGTATAAGGGGTGTGTGTGTGCGCGCACCTGTGAATGGTAAATGGTCTGCACTTATATAACGCTTTTATCCAAAGCGCTTTACACTGTGTCTCATTCACCCATTCACACTCACACACCAGTGGTAGCAGAGCTGTCACGCAAGGCGCTAACTTACCACCGGAGCAACTTGGGGTTCAGTGTCTTGCCCAAGGACACTTCAGCATGTGGAGTCACGTGGGCCGGGAATTGAACCACCAACCCTGTGGTGGTTAGTGGACATCCCACTCTACCACCTGAGCCACAGCCGCCCTGTGTGTGTGCGTACGCGTTTAGAAGTGCTGCACCTCCATTGTAGACAGTGTCAGACAGTGTTTGATAACTAAAATACCCCCCCCCCTCCCTCTCTCTCTCGCTCTCTCTTTTTTTGCCAGTATTAGCCAGAGGAGGATGTCCTCCAGGAGAGTTTTTAATTTGATTTTTTAAATTTTATTTTTACACCACACCGTGGTATCGACTTTGGTATCGAGTATCGTGTACTTTTGGTGGTATCGGTACCGACTACTAGATTTTTGTTATCGTGACATCCCTAGTAGAACGTGGAAGTGTTTGAAAGCTTCTGGCCAGATATCTTCACTATAAGCTGAGAGACGTGGAGGTGAGCGGCGCTGGCGCTGCTGCAGGTTACTGCTGTAAGAAGAAAAGAAAAGTAGATCAGCATGTTACTATTCTTTTTTTCACTGGAGCTGTTATAAAGGTATTTTATGGGAATGTTATTAATATGTCCAGATTGTTTGATGATAGATTATGCTTTTAAAATGTTGATATTTATCCTCCTCAAACCGTAAGTAGTTCCTGACGTCACGTACTGCTGAATTGATTTTAGACGTTGGTGTGGATTTCATTAAACGCAGCACACAGGTGTTGATTTGAAGCAGCGTTTGGACACTGAGATCTCTGAGCTCACGGTACATCAGCGCTCGCTGTTCCACACGGAGGACTCCAGATGGTGTGGAGTGTAGAGGTGGAGACTCGAGACACTCCGCCATCTCAGTATTCATAAGTTCATGTGGCCTGAGAGGCGAGCTGTCGTCTGATGACTTTATTTGATAACGGGGTCCTAAAGAGTCTTGAGGTGAGGGTTAGGGGGGCGTAGGGTATATTTAAGGAATGTTTGCACCCCCTAAATCCACACAGACACCTGTAGAGAAAAGGGGTCGAGTCATCGGTGTGGTGGTGATGGATGGGTGAGGCTGATATAGGGGTGTGGCCATCTGAGAGGTGGCGATATAGGGGTGAGGGGAATAGAGAGGCAGAAATAGAAGCAACAGAGGAGCAGAGAGAGAGGGACAGGGTCACGAGGCAGGTAGAGACAGAGGGGTGGAGCTGTCAGAAGGGTATAGAGAGAGTGCGGTGGGGCAATCGGAGGGATGGACATACAGGGGTGGGGTCACTGTGTAGAAACGGCGTGATCACATGTGGAAGAAATACCTTCAGTCTAGAACCCTAAAGTGCTCTTCAGCTTGTCCTTTTGGAAGAACCCTTACAACAGACCGGTTCCCCTTCAGAAAACGCAAAACAGTAAAAGAGCTTCTGCAGAGCCTTGTTCTCAGTGTGTGAGGGTCCGTGTGCTAATCTGTGGTTTCTGTGCTCCGTGTTTTTCTTCTGTTTGATCCTGACTGTGTTCCAGTTCTCTCTGTGGGCTCTGTCCCAAATCACACAACACCACTGTGGACTTCAAACAGCATTAAAACCACAAGAACCTCACACAGGTGGTGTTCTCCTGTTTAATGCATCAATGTGTTGGTTTGGGACACAGCCATGACCTTGGCCAGTTGTCAAGGTAACCTGGGAAACCTGGATTGTGATGGCTACTGAACACTACTGACAGAGAGAGAGAGACAGAGAGAGAGACAGAGAGAGAGAGACACAGATGATGGAGCGAGGAGTTTGGAAGAAGAAGAATAAGTAATAAGTGTAAAACACACTGAATTCACATAATTTTAATTAATTCTAAAGATTTTTTATTAATGGGATCGAATCGAGAGCTCTGCCACACACACACACACACACACACAGGCTAGTAAAATGGTTAATTCCATATATAACTGTAAATAATAGTGAATAAAGGCACCTGTGCTACATTTGACTCAGTTTGATCAAAAAGGTCGTTAGCAGAGACGCTCGTTAGCGCCAACGTCCTCGTTATCACTGAAACTTCTCGTAGCACTCAGATTTCTTCCTAACGAGCCAAAAATCTCCAGAGCACTAAAATACTCCTAACGACAGCCAGAATTACTGCCACACCACAGACCATTAGTCTGTACATTCTGATCATCGAGCTACTCTCTGTTAGTGAAATTAAATGTTTATTTACACTGTGATTCTTAGTATAATTAAATATGCACATATTAAACCTATGTGAAGATTGTGCTTGTTTACGCTGTGATTGTTAGCAAGATTAGTAGTTTGTTGCAAAGCCGACGTTCAGATGTTTACGGTAGGAAGTACTTAGCTTTTAGCAGCATTGTGGTTGAGTTCTGGTCACTTCCAGAAAATCATCTTCAGTTCCCCGAGGTTACGAGGATCCCTTTGATGGACCCACAGTTTCAAAATCCTTCAGAAATGTTGGCTTGGGTTCGGGTCAGGTGATCGACTCCACTCAGTGTGTTTCAGCTCAATGTCTTCAGAAACTTCTGAGATTAAATTCTCCTCTAATATCATATGTACATATTAAATATCATGACACAGATTTAACACACACACCTTATTCAGTATTTTCACCATGTGTTATTATAACTGTGTACATTACTATGATACTGGACTACTGTGTAATTAGTAATATAGTGCACTATCTAGGGAACAAGCTGTGGATTTAGACATTGCAGCACACCTGAGCATGTCTTTATGGAGATTCTCCACTGCAAAACACACACACATACACAAAATGCCATAAATGCCATAAAAAAATGCCATAAACACACAATTTGCTATATAGACCATGTGAATGGACCAGCGTCACATTCCCCTCACTATCCTCTGTGGATGTGTCCTAAACAACAACACTTAATCCCTAGAAATGTCAGGAATCAAAAGGAAATACAGTGTTTACAATAATAGCTTTTATGTTTAAAAAATGTGTTTTTCCAAACGACACACACACACACACACACACACACACACAGAATTGTTATATTATTCTCTCCAGCCTTGGATGCAGTTTAAGCTTCAACCTTCTTCAGCTCGAGGAGTTTTATCGGCTTTTCATTTCAGAAGAGTGCAGCATAAACACACAAACACACACAAACACACACACACACACACACACACACACAAACACACAAACACACGCACACTCACACATACATACACACACACACAAACAAGCACACACACATGCACAGAGGAAAAGGAAGATCTAGGTCGACTCAGCTGTCTCCTGCGCAGTGACAGACAACTACTTCAGCTCCAGTGAAATTTCTGCTGCTTTAATCAGTTACTGCTATTCAATTTACTCATAAAGCAGATCAGCCTCCTTTCCTTTCAACTCTGTCTATCTGACCATCACACACCATCACACACCATCACACACCATCACACACCGTAACACACCGTCACACACCATCACATACCATCACACACCGTCACATATTATCACATACCATCACATACCATCACTCACCATCACACACCATCACACACCATCACACACCATCACATACCATCACACACCGTAACACACCGTCACACACCATCACGCATCATCACGCACCATCACACACCATCACATACCATCACACACCGTCACACACCATCACACATCATCACGCACCATCACACACCATCACACACCATCACACACCATCACATACCATCACACACCGTAACACACCGTCACACACCATCACGCATCATCATGCACCATCACATACCATCACATACCATCACACACCGTCACACACCATCACATATCATCACACACCATCACATACCATCACACACCGTCACACACCATCACATATCATCACATATCATCACACACCATCACATACCATCACACACCATAACACACCGTCACACATCATCACGCACCATAACATATCATCACACACCATAACACACCGTCACACACCATCACATATCATCACACACCATAACACACCGTCACACACCGTCACACACCATCACATATCATCACATATCATCACACACCATCACATACCATCACACACCATCACACACCGTCACACACCATCACATACCATCACACACCGTCACATATTATCACATACCATCACATACCATCACTCACCATCACACACCATCACACACCATCACATACCATCACACACCGTAACACACCGTCACACACCATCACGCATCATCACGCACCATCACACACCATCACATACCATCACACACCGTCACACACCATCACACATCATCACGCACCATCACACACCATCACACACCATCACATACCATCACACACCATCACATACCATCACACACCATCACACACCATCACACACCATCACACACCGTAACACACCGTCACACACCATCACACACCATCACACACCATCACACACCGTAACACACCGTCACACACCATCACATACCATCACACACCGTCACATATTATCACATACCATCACATACCATCACTCACCATCACACACCATCACACACCATCACACACCATCACATACCATCACACACCGTAACACACCGTCACACACCATCACGCATCATCACGCACCATCACACACCATCACATACCATCACACACCGTCACACACCATCACACATCATCACGCACCATCACACACCATCACACACCATCACATACCATCACACACCGTAACACACCGTCACACACCATCACGCATCATCATGCACCATCACACACCATCACATACCATCACACACCGTCACACACCATCACATATCATCACACACCATCACATACCATCACACACCGTCACACACCATCACACATCATCACATACCATCACACACCGTCACACACCATCACATACCATCACACACCATAACACACCGTCACACATCATCACGCACCATAACATATCATCACACACCATCACATACCATCACACACCGTCACACACCATCACATATCATCACACACCATCACATACCATCACACACCGTCACACACCATCACACATCATCACATACCATCACACACCGTCACACACCATCACATACCATCACACACCATAACACACCGTCACACATCATCACGCACCATAACATATCATCACATATCATCACACACCATCACATACCATCACACACCATAACACACCGTAACACACCGTCACACACCATCACATATCATCACACACCATCACATACCATCACACACCATAACACACCGTCACACACCATCACATACCATCACACACCATAACACACCGTCACACATCATCACACACCATAACACACCGTCACACACCATCACACATCATCACATACCATCACACACCATCACACACCATCACACACCATCACATACCATCACACACCATAACACACCGTCACACACCATCACACATCATCACATATCATCACACACCATAACACACCGTCACACACCATCACACATCACATACCATCACACACCATCACACACCATCACACACCATCACACACCATCACATACCATCACACACCGTCACACACCATCACACATCATCACGCACCATAACATATCATCACACACCATAACACACCGTCACACACCATCACATATCATCACACACCATAACACACCGTCACACACCATCACTCATCATCACACACCATAACACACCATCACACACCATCACATACCATCACATACCATCACACTCCATCACTCATCAGCACATATCATCACACACCATCACACACCATCACACACCATCACACACCATCACATACCATAACACACCATCACACACCATCACACATCATCACATACCATCACACACCGTCACACACCATCACATATCATCACACACCATCACATACCATCACACACCATAACACACCGTCACACACCATCACATATCATCACACACCATAACATATCATCACACACCATAACACACCGTCACACACCATCACACACCATCACATATCATCACATACCATCACACACCATCACACACCATCACATACCATAACACACCGTCACACACCGTCACACACCATCACATATCATCACGCACCATCACATACCATCACACACCATAACACACTGTCACACACCATCACATATCATCACGCACCATCACATATCATCACACACCATAACACACCGTCACACACCATCACACACCATCACATATCATCACATACCATCACACACCATCACACACCATCACACACCATCACTCATCATCACATACCATCACACACCATCACACACCATCACATATCATCACACACCATAACACACCGTCACACACCATCACACACCATCACATATCATCACATACCATCACACACCATCACATACCATCACTCATCATCACATACCATCACACACCTTAACACACCATCACATACCATCACACACCATCACATACCATTACACACCATCACATATCATCACATACCAGTACACGTCATCACATACCGTCACATACCATCACATACCATCACATACCATCACACACCATAACACACCTTCACACACCAACACACATCACACACCATTACACACCATCAGATACCATCACACACCATCACACACCATAACACACCGTCACACACCATCACATACCATCACACACCATCACACGCCATCACATGCCATCACACACCATAACACACCTTCACACACCAACACACATCACACACCATTACACACCATCAGATACCATCACACACCATCACACACCATAACACACCGTCACACACCATCACATACCATCACACACCATCACACGCCATCACATACCATCACACACCATCACACATCATCACATACCATCACATACCATCACACACCATCAAACACCATCACATACCATCACATACCATCACACACCATCACACACCATAACACACCGTCACACACCATCACATACCATCACACACCATCACACACCATCACACACCATCACACACCATAACACACCGTCACACACCATCACACACCATCACACACCATCACACACCATCACACACCATAACACACCGTCACACACCATCACACACCATCACACACCATCACATACCATCACACACCGTCACATACCGTCACACACCGTCACACACCATCAGATACCATCACACACCATCACATACCATCACATACCATCACACACCATAACACACTGTCAGATACCATCACACACCAACACATACCATCACACACCATCACACATCATCACACACCATCACACACCATCAAACACCATCACACACCATCACATACCATCACACACCATCACATACCATCACATACCATCACACACCATCACACACCATCACACACCATCACATACCATCATACACCATCACATACCATCACACACCATCACACACCATCACACACCATCACACACCGTCACATATCATCACACACCATCACACACCATCACATACCATCACACACCATAACACACCGTCACACACCATCACATATCATCACACACCATCACACACCATCACACACCATCACATACCATCACACACCATAACACACCGTCACACACCATCACATATCATCACACACCGTCACACACCATCACATATCATCACACACCATAACACACCGTCACACACCATCACACACCATCACATACCGTCACATATCATCACATACCATCACATACCATCACTCATCATCACATACCATCACACACACCATAACACACCGTCACACACCATCACATACCATCACACACCATCAAACACCATCACACACCATCACACACCATCACATACCGTCACACACCGTCACATACCGTCACACACCGTCACACACCATCAGATACCATCACACACCATCACATACCATCACATACCATCACACACCATAACACACCGTCAGATACCATCACACACCAACACATACCATCACACACCATCACACATCATCACACACCATCACACACCATCAAACACCATCACACACCATCACATACCATCACACACCATCACATACCATCACATACCATCACACACCATCACACACCATCACATACCATCATACACCATCACATACCATCACACACCATCACATACCATCACACACCATCACACACCATCACACACCGTCACATATCATCACACACCATCACACACCATCACACACCATCACATACCATCACACACCATAACACACCGTCACACACCATCACATATCATCACACACCGTCACACACCATCACATATCATCACACACCATAACACACCGTCACACACCATCACACACCATCACACACCGTCACATATCATCACATACCATCACATACCATCACTCATCATCACATACCATCACACACACCATAACACACCATCACACACCATCACATACCATCACACACCATCACATACCATCACACACCATAACACACCGTCACACATCATCACACACCATAACACACCGTCACACACCATCACATATCATCACACACCATCACATTTCATCACACACCATAACACACCGTCACACACCATCACACACAATTACACACCATCACACACCATCAAACACCATCACATACCATCACACACCATTACATATCATCATATACCGTCACATACTGTCACACACCGTCAGATAGCGTCAGATACCGTCAGACACGTCACATACCGTCAGACACCATGACACACCATCACACACCGTCACACACCATCACATACCATTACACACAATCACACACCATCACATATCATCACACACCATCACAGGACCATTACACACCTTCACACACCATTACAGAACCATCACAGGACCATTACAGACCACTACAGGACTATCACAGGATCATTACAAAACCATTACAGGACCATTACAAGTCCATTACACACGCGTTGTTGGATGTGCGAGTTACGCAGCGAGTGTGTGAACAACACCGCGCGTGTTAATGCTGTTTCCGCATGTGCACGTAAAATCATACATCAGGTATAGATCAGAGTGTTATGCCTGGAATGGAGGGGTGTCACGATCACACCACCCCGGCGTGGATTATTCTCCTACAGCAACACAACACTTTCCACCAGACCCGTACACACATGTGAGGAAAATTCCTGTAGTGTTTAGTGACGTTACACACGCGTCACTAAACACTGTTACTGACATCATAAAGTGTTCAGATGCTGCAGTGGTCCTGTACATGTGGAATTAAAAAGAACTGTAGTGTGGTGAAGTGTAGTGTGGTGACCTCAGGGTGAGGTCCGTTTGGGGACATTTGATTCAAAAGTTTAGGAACCCCTAGTGTAGAGTGATCTGGGGTGTTGAGAAAAGGAGAAAGTGGTGTTGAGCTCAACAGAAACTGTCTGTGGTGTTAATGAGTGAGTTAATGAGTGAGTTAATGAGTGAGTTAATGAGTGGGTTAATGAATGAATTAATGAGTGAGTTAATGAGTGAGTTAATTAGTGAGTTAATGAGTGAGTTAATGAGTGGGTTAATGAGTGGGTTAATGAATGAATTAATGAGTGAGTTAATGAGTGGGTTAATGAGTGGGTTAATGAGTGGGTTAATGAGTGAGCTAATGAGTGGGTTAATGAGTGGGTTAATGAATGAATTAATGAGTGAGTTAATGAGTGAGTTAATGAGTGGGTTAATGAATGAATTAATGAGTGAGTTAATGAGTGAGTTAATTAGTGAGTTAATGAGTGAGTTAATGAGTGGGTTAATGAGTGGGTTAATGAGTGAGTTAATGAGTGGGTTAATGAGTGGGTTAATGAGTGGGTTAATGAGTGAGTTAATGAGTGGGTTAATGAATGGGTTAATGAGTGAGTTAATGAGTGAATTAATGAGTGAGTTAATGAGTGAGTTAATGAATGGGTTAATGAGTGAGTTAATGAGTGGGTTAATGAGTGAGTTAATGAGTGGGTTAATGAGTGAGTTAATGAGTGAGTTAATGAGTGAGTTAATGAGTGGGTTAATGAATGAATTAATGAGTGAGTTAATGAGTGAGTTAATGAGTGAGTTAATGAATGGGTTAATGAGTGAGTTAATGAGTGAGTTAATGAGTGGGTTAATGAGTGAGTTAATGAATGGGTTAATGAGTGAGTTAATGAGTGGGTTAATGAGTGGGTTAATGAGTGAGTTAATGAGTGGGTTAATGAGTGGGTTAATGAGTGGGTTAATGAGTGAGTTAATGAGTGGGTTAATGAGTGGGTTAATGAGTGAGTTAATGAGTGGGTTAATGAGTGGGTTAATGAGTGGGTTAATGAGTGAGCTAATGAGTGGGTTAATGAGTGGGTTAATGAATGAATTAATGAATGGGTTAATGAGTGGGTTAATGAGTGGGTTAATGAGTGAGTTAATGAGTGGGTTAATGAGTGGGTTAATGAGTGGGTTAATGAGTGAGCTAATGAGTGGGTTAATGAGTGGGTTAATGAATGAATTAATGAGTGGGTTAATGAGTGAGTTAATTAGTGAGTTAATGAGTGAGTTAATGAGTGGGTTAATGAGTGGGTTAATGAATGAATTAATGAGTGAGTTAATGAGTGAGTTAATTAGTGAGTTAATGAGTGAGTTAATGAGTGGGTTAATGAGTGGGTTAATGAATGAATTAATGAGTGAGTTAATGAGTGAGTTAATGAGTGGGTTAATGAGTGGGTTAATGAGTGAGTTAATGAGTGAGTTAATGAGTGAATTAATGAGTGAGTTAATGAGTGAGTTAATGAATGGGTTAATGAGTGAGTTAATGAGTGGGTTAATGAGTGAGTTAATGAGTGAGTTAATGAGTGAGTTAATGAATGGGTTAATGAGTGAGTTAATGAGTGAGCTAATGAGTGAGTTAATGAGTGAGTTAATGAGTGGGTTAATGAATGAATTAATGAGTGAGTTAATGAGTGAGTTAATGAGTGAGTTAATGAGTGGGTTAATGAATGAATTAATGAGTGAGTTAATGAGTGAGCTAATGAGTGGGTTAATGAGTGAGTTAATGAGTGAGCTAATGAGTGAGTTAATGAATGGGTTAATGAGTGAGTTAATGAGTGAGTTAATGAGTGAGTTAATGAATGGGTTAATGAGTGAGTTAATGAGTGAGTTAATGAGTGGGTTAATGAGTGAGTTAATGAATGGGTTAATGAGTGAGTTAATGAGTGGGTTAATGAGTGGGTTAATGAGTGAGTTAATGAATGGGTTAATGAGTGAGTTAATGAGTGGGTTAATGAGTGGGTTAATGAATGGGTTAATGAGTGGGTTAATGAGTGAGTTAATGAGTGGGTTAATGAGTGGGTTAATGAGTGGGTTAATGAATGAATTAATGAGTGAGTTAATGAGTGAGCTAATGAATGGGTTAATGAGTGGGTTAATGAATGAATTAATGAGTGAGTTAATGAGTGAGTTAATGAGTGAGCTAATGAATGGGTTAATGAATGGGTTAATGAGTGGGTTAATGAGTGAGTTAATGAGTGGGTTAATGAGTGGGTTAATGAATGAATTAATGAGTGAGTTAATGAGTGAGCTAATGAATGGGTTAATGAGTGGGTTAATGAATGGGTTAATGAGTGAGTTAATGAGTGAGTTAATGAGTGGGTTAATGAATGGGTTAATGAATGGGTTAATGAGTGAGCTAATGAGTGAGTTAATGAGTGAGTTAATGAGTGGGTTAATGAATGGGTTAATGAGTGAGTTAATGAGTGAGTTAATGAGTGAGTTAATGAGTGGGTTAATGAATGGGTTAATGAATGGGTTAATGAGTGAGTTAATGAGTGAGTTAATGAGTGGGTTAATGAGTGGGTTAATGAGTGGGTTAATGAGTGGGTTAATGAATGGGTTAATGAGTGAGTTAATGAGTGAGTTAATGAGTGGGTTAATGAGTGGGTTAATGAGTGAGCTAATGAGTGAGTTAATGAGTGAGTTAATGAGTGAGTTAATGAGTGGGTTAATGAGTGGGTTAATGAATGGGTTAATGAGTGAGTTAATGAGTGAGTTAATGAGTGGGTTAATGAATGAATTAATGAGTGAGTTAATGAGTGAGCTAATGAGTGGGTTAATGAGTGAGTTAATGAATGGGTTAATGAGTGAGTTAATGAGTGAGTTAATGAGTGGGTTAATGAGTGAGTTAATGAATGGGTTAATGAGTGAGTTAATGAGTGGGTTAATGAGTGGGTTAATGAATGGGTTAATGAGTGGGTTAATGAGTGAGTTAATGAGTGGGTTAATGAGTGGGTTAATGAATGAATTAATGAGTGAGTTAATGAGTGAGCTAATGAATGGGTTAATGAGTGGGTTAATGAATGGGTTAATGAATGGGTTAATGAGTGAGCTAATGAGTGAGTTAATGAGTGAGTTAATGAGTGAGTTAATAATTGGGTTAATGAGTGGGTTAATGAATGAATTAATGAGTGAGTTAATGAGTGAGTTAATGAGTGGGTTAATGAATGGGTTAATGAGTGAGTTA
>NW_026521115.1:102500-107500 GCF_001660625.3 Ictalurus punctatus
GCGGTGAGGGTAGCGGTGGTGAGGGTAGCGGCAGTGAGAGAGTAGCGGCGGTGAGGGTAGCGGCGGTGAGGGTAGCGGCGGTGAGGGTAGCGGCAGTGAGAGGGTAGCGGCGGTGAGGGTAGCGGCAGTGAGAGGGTAGCGGCGGTGAGGGTAGCGGCAGTGAGAGGGTAGTGGCGGTGAGGGTAGCGGCGGTGAGGGTAGCGGTGGTGAGGGTAGCGGCAGTGAGAGAGTAGCGGCGGTGAGGGTAGCGGTGGTGAGGGTAGCGGCGGTGAGAGGGTAGCGGTGGTGAGGGTAGCGGCGGTGAGGGTAGCGGCGGTGAGGGTAGCGGTGGTGAGGGTAGCGGCAGTGAGAGGGTAGCGGCGGTGAGGGTAGCGGCGGTGAGGGTAGCGGCGGTGAGAGGGTAGCGGTGGTGAGGGTAGCGGCAGTGAGAGAGTAGCGGCGGTGAGGGTAGCGGCGGTGAGGGTAGCGGCAGTGAGATGGTAGCGGCAGTGAGAGGGTAGTGGCGGTGAGGGTAGCGGCGGTGAGGGTAGCGGTGGTGAGGGTAGCGGCAGTGAGAGAGTAGCGGCGGTGAGGGTAGCGGCGGTGAGAGGGTAGCGGTGGTGAGGGTAGCGGCAGTGAGAGAGTAGCGGCGGTGAGGGTAGCGGCGGTGAGGGTAGCGGCGGTGAGGGTAGCGGCAGTGAGAGCGTAGTGGCAGTGAGGGTAGGAAGTGGAGGTGCTACAGGGGCTTCTTGACTAGGCAGGTGGTGTTGAGAGTCCAGGAGAGGACTGCCTTCATGTGCAAACCAAAAAACTTGGAATTTTTGACGCTCCACTGATGTGCAACCCGCTCTAACACCTGAGCAACAGCCGCCCCTGAGGGAGACAGAGAGTGAGATAGACAGGGAGACAGACAGACAGGTGGGCGGTAAAGTTGGTGTTTGGTCTGAGAGCTGCAGTGGGTTCTAAATATATGTTTGTGTAAAAACTCTCTGAACTGATTTACTAACAGACTTCACACATGCAAAGTAACACAATATGTACAATGTGTGTGAAACTAAAAGTTGAAACTGTGGGCGGAGTCATTGCTTATTACAGGAATTTATCACCTGCAGTGTGATATTCAGGAACAGTGTGTGTGTGTGTGTGTTTTGTCTGTAAATAAACCGCCACATGTAAACACTCTCCCAGTAACACGAATACACTTCACTCTCCCAGTAACACGAATACACTTCACTCTCCCAGTAACACCTACTGGGTGTGTGATTCACTCTCTGGATAAACTCTGTGTTAATGCTCAGACTCTCCACCTGTTACTGACTACTCAATAAAGCAGCAATCTTAGTGCAAAATTAGGAAAATAATCAACTCCACATCATCACACCACACATCACTCAGTATGTTACACACACACACACACACACACACACACACACACACACACACACACACACACAGTGTTTATTATTTCTATGCAATAAATGAGTTTGCAGTGCTGCTCGTCTGTGTGGTGAAACACTGATGAATAAATTTGATGTATCATTCCTGTGTTCACTCCGAGCTCTGAGTGTGTGTAGAACACGGAGTGTGTGAAGGATGAAGGCTGATGAAGATGTTTCCTGCTGAGCAGATGTGCTGTGGTGTGTGTGTGTGTGTGTGTGTAAGTGTGTGATAATGAGCTGATGACCTGCATGGGTTGAAGGACGCTCATTAATCTCATTCATTACGGTGATAATAAAATAACTTCACAGCTCCGCTGAAGTCCCAATAAATCACCAGCTGCACGTTTAACATCATGTTCAGAACCTGCTTCTCATCTTCACTGTCATCAAGCAGCTCAAAACATCACCAATTAACACCACAGCAACACCACGCCATGTTTCTCCATGTCTGTCTAATCAGCTTCATGCCGCTCTCACAGCTGCAGCTCCGACTCGCTTCTGCAAACCTTTATTTAATAACTTTAATACCAACAATAATTATATTATATTATACGGGGTAGTGGTGGCTTGGCAGTTAAAGCTCTGTGTTACTGATCGAAGGTCGGGGGTTCAAACCCTGGTGCAGCCAAGCTGCCGCTGCTGGGCCCTGAGCAAGAACCTTAACCCCCCCTGCTCCAGGGGGCGCTGTGCTCTGACCCCAACTTCCTCACATGCTGGAGTATGTGAAGAAAAGAATTTCACTGTGCTGTAATGCATACCTGATTAATAAAGACTCATCATGTACTTTAATAACATTTACACCATTATAACATGACATCTAGAGGCGTGTGTGTGTGTGTGTGTGTGTGCGTTTCACACAGTGTGAATCTTTTCATCATGGTTGTGTAACGAGTCACTGAGACGTGATGTTAGTTTGTGTAATTTCAGTGCTGGCCACATCGACCTGCTGCTGTTAAAACACTCCTTCACATACACACACACCTTCACATACACACACACCTTCACATACACACACACCTTCACATACACACACACCACCTGATTACATTTCCATTATTATTCCTCATACACTTAAAATAAATTAGTATTTTAATCACCCAATCACTGAAATTCAGCCTGGCAGTGTGTGTGTGTGTGTGTGTGTGTGTGTGTGTGTGTGTGAGAGAGAGAGAGAGAGATACAGAGTGCAGTGTGTGTGAATGGACTGATAAGTGGAGAAAATTCTGTGGATAAAAAGACCTGAAATTGACCAAAATGACAGTTTTTTAATCTCGATCATCACTTTCATCTGTGTGTGAAGTGCGACCGCTGCTCTCGCTCTGATCTCCTCACACTCACCTCCCTGCAGACTTTACACCTATATATTTTACAGTCTGTGCAAACTTTAAATTTCATTTGAAATGTGGAGTGTGTATCTCTTTCTGAGACAAGTTTTAATTTACTTCCTTGTTGCAGTGAGAGCTGAACACTGAAACAGTGAAACACTGAAACACTGAAACAGTGAAACACTGAAACACTGAAACACTGAAACAGTGAAACACTGAAACAGTGAAACACTGAAACACTGAAACACTGAAACAGTGAAACACTGAAACACTGAAACACTGAAACACTGAAACACTGAAACAGTGAAACACTGAAACAGTGAAACACTGAAACACTGAAACACTGAAACACTGAAACAGTGAAACACTGAAACACTGAAACACTGAAACAGTGAAACACTGAAACACTGAAACACTGAAACACTGAAACACTGAAACAGTGAAACAGTGAAACACTGAAACACTGAAACAGTGAAACACTGAAACACTGAAACAGTGAAACACTGAAACACTGAAACAGTGAAACACTGAAACACTGAAACAGTGAAACACTGAAACACTGAAACAGTGAAACACTGAAACACTGAAACACTGAAACAGTGAAACACTGAAACACTGAAACACTGAAACAGTGAAACACTGAAACACTGAAACACTGAAACAGTGAAACACTGAAACACTGAAACAGTGAAACAGTGAAACACTGAAACACTGAAACAGTGAAACACTGAAACACTGAAACACTGAAACAGTGAAACACTGAAACACTGAAACACTGAAACACTGAAATAGTGAAACACTGAAACACTGAAACACTGAAACAGTGAAACACTGAAACACTGAAATAGTGAAACACTGAAACACTGAAACACTGAAACAGTGAAACAGTGAAACACTGAAACACTGAAACAGTGAAACACTGAAACACTGAAATAGTGAAACACTGAAACACTGAAACACTGAAACAGTGAAACAGTGAAACACTGAAACACTGAAACAGTGAAACAGTGAAACACTGAAACACTGAAACAGTGAAACACTGAAACACTGAAACAGTGAAACACTGAAACACTGAAACACTGAAACAGTGAAACACTGAAACACTGAAACACTGAAACACTGAAACAGTGAAACAGTGAAACACTGAAACACTGAAACACTGAAACACTGAAACACTGAAACAGTGAAACCAAAGTCGTAATTTACATCTCAACCAAAATAATTTACCCAAATAAATAAAAAATTATAATAATTCTGCACTTTAGGAGAAATAAGTTACCAGTTGTGTGTGTGTGTGTGTGTGTGTGTGTGTGTGTGTGTGTGTGTGTGTGTGTGTGTGTGTGTGTGTACAGAATCTTTATATTACAGTGTGGAAGTGAGAATGAGAGCATAGGGATTTATTTGTTAAAAGCATTAAACAAGTCAAATTGAATTGATTTTCTGTAACCAGAATCTGCTGGATTTTACTCCGAGTTCAGGGAGGAAACGTGAAATCAAACTGCAGAGTGATAATAAAACGTTACTACAGGAAAATCAATAAAATTTCTCAAAACTGTTGTTTAAAACTGCTGTAATATTTCCTCTGAACTCTTCCAAAAAATGAGACAGTCCGTGTACTGTTGAAGATCTGTGTAATCTGATGATTCTGTGCACTGTGTTTAGCTCCGCCCACATGTCCCAGGTTAGGTCACATGGTACCTGTGTAAGAAGAGGTATTTAAGTACGACAACAACAACGTGCAGGAAAACACACTAAAAATAACAGGACAGTTCAGGATATGAATAAAACTGTGAATTAAAATAAAAGTCACATTCGGCTTCAGTTTTAATGAAGAATTTAAAGCAGATGATGAGCGAGTAGTTCAGGAGTGTGTGTAGACCAATAAAGATTTCACACTATGACTTTATTCCTGTTATATAAATGGACGGAGGGGCGGAGTTATAAAGGAATATAAAGGAGCCTAACGAACCCATCTGGAGTGTGAAGGCCAGGAAAGCCACGCAGGTGTTGGGATGTGAACAGATTAACTGTGTAACTGCAGTTAAAATGATCACATTAATATCAGGTTTTATTTCTCACATCCACAGCAGATTTTGTATTTGTTTTGGAAGCGAGCACAATAGCTGCACCAACACATTGTAATAAACACACACAGAATGGTGTGAAGAAGCAAGAAGTGAGGCTGATCCCTTCCTCAGCCAGAATGTAGACTCATGCAGCCAATCAGTGACAGCCGTATCAGGTGATTACACAGAGG
>NW_026521115.1:122500-141798 GCF_001660625.3 Ictalurus punctatus
TTCCAACGACGTCTGTGGGCAAGATAAGAGTGTATTCATTTGTTTTCTTTTTCTTTTATAAAATTAGTCCACTGCTGTATTATCTGATGTAAAACTTGTTAGCTACACTGTAGTCAATTCACTTATCAGATCAATTACCGAATAAATGTAAATCTAAAGAACCCTTTTAAATGTGTTCCTGGTGGTAAACCCAAAACCACGGTCACATTTAGAAGAAAAATACTGAGGTGGTTTTTGTTTATGAATATTCTTTTTCAGAACATCTCATATTAACTCTTTCAATTTTATCTCGGTCCAGTCAGGAATTTCCGGCCTCCTTTAACTAATATTCAGATTTTATAGTTAGGAGCTTTCCAGGCATCTTGCCATAAATTCACTGGATCTTTCCCGTGTCATGGTGAGGTACCAGGAAGTCAGCAGCTATAACAAACAGCAGGTCTTCTCTCAGTCCCTGAAGATACCGCTTATACCAGCGGTTCTTAACCTGGGGGTCGGGAACCTCCGGGGGGTCACAAAGCGGTGGCAGGGGGGGTCACAGGAAATTTTTTATTTTAAACGATTGTACACAGAGGTTCACAGAGAAGCCACTGGTGGATTTTTGGCTGTCTGTGCATGCCAAATACTGAGAACTGAGTGACATGGCATAGAAAACACCTTTCCCGTTTACAGTGCTGGTGTACCTGAGATATATATATATATATATATATATATATATATATATATATATATATATATATATATATATATATATATATATATGTAATTATAACAAGAACTTATACTGACCCCATATCTCCTGTCTTACAAGCAAAAGCAGCAAATTGTTAGAAATAATATCTGTAGATCATCTTTCAAGATGAAGAGGCAGGTTTATGTTTAGAGCAGGGGTGTTCTGAAATCATACCAAGACTAAAAGAATATTCCACATATTTAATATAGAGAGTCAGTCTTTAACCTTTTACTGCATGGTGTTGCCATATGTCAACAATTAATAAATTTTTACATTTTATTTTATTAATTAATTACTTTTTTGGTAGGCAATATTACAAAACCAGTATTTTCCTATGTAACTGGAAAAGGACGGCTTTAAGTTTGACATAACATAAATGCCATGCCTCATGACCAAGAAGTGTTTGCATGTCCTCTTCTGCAGACACTTGGCATGGTGAAGGTCATCCTCGGAGGGCTCTCAAAATGTGATTAATTGATCAATATTTAGGCAAAACTACTTAAAGGGAAAAAAATTAAAACTATCTGAGAGAATTTGTTCACATTCAAAGTAACAAAAACATTTTATGTTTCAATGAAAGAATTAAAAAGATACTCCAACCAAAACATGTTTTGAATAAATTCCTCCACTTTTTGCAACTGTAATTCCTTTCTCGAAGATATAACTAATTAAAATAATTAAACCAAAAAGGCAAAATTTCCTTCAACTCTAAAGCATTACAGAAATAAATGAATCCAAACAACAAAACTGTCTTCGTCAATTTTACTGAGTGACACGGATCAGCAAGAACAATTTAATTCATACATTAATATATAATCGAACAATATATAAGAATAATACGATAAAAAATAGAAAAATCTTCCTGATCTCAGCTCCCTATCTGTCATCTTCTTTATATTTAACCCCTTACACTCCCATCACTCATCAGTGGGTCCAGATATTTACATCTCTTACTCTTTACTTCTTAACTAACTTTCCTATGAGTTTAACATTAAATACATAATAGCAGGAGTTAAGAGAACAGGATAACGTGTTAAGAGAACAGATCCTCTGTTACAGTTTTTTACACTTTACGGTGTATAAATGCGTGTGAAGGTTTGCTGTCACGTCTCTATATCTTAGTAATTTAACTTTTGACTATTTTCTTATTGTGATGTGACACGCTACAGGTCCCCTGAATGTGAAGCCCAGACAGAAGGTGACGTTTTCATTTCCAGCAGGCACGGAACTTTCATTAAGGGGGTGAATGGAAAACTTTTCCTTTTTAGGACCCACAAGGTAAACACGTCTATCCTCTGTCCAGCCGTTTACACGCTTAAGCTCTCTCACAATTTCTGGTGTTTTCCACATTTCCCCTTCAAGCCATTTCTGACGCTTTTCTGAAACTGAGGAAAATTTCCTGATCGTTTCAATTTTGTTCTTATGGACAAACTTCTCATAGCCAGATCCTTTTCCCAGGTAGAAGTGGGTGAAAATGCGTCTCTTTCTCGGAGGGATATCCTTCATTTTGGTCCAGTACGTTTGTTGAAGGGATCCGACAGCAGTAAGAACGGTTTTATATTTGTCCTCTTTTTCTTGATCAGTGTCGCGGTCTTCTGGCCAGAACACTAGGGTGCACAGAAACAGAGCGTTGGGTTGGCATTTTGATTTGTCTTGAAGAAACGAGCGGCTGTACCTTTGCAGATCCTTGAAGGCAGCCAGCTTACGTGACCCAGGAGAGACTGCACTTAAGGCTAAATGTGATGCTATGTAGTTGATAAGCTCTCCTTGATCCATTTTAGCACCCTTTGGATACAGTGAAATGATGTTCTCTAAAGTTTTGATTTGGTCTTTCTTTTTCTGGTCCAGGATGGAGAAGATTGTCGTGAAGTTTCCTCCACCAAGCTTGTAAATGGCCATGCGTTTGCAGAAGTCAGTCATGTCATGTAAACTAGACTGCCAGTCACCTGGTGTATTTCTCAGTGAGACCTCACAGAAGAACTTGCCATAAACAGAGGAATTGACAACCAACCAGTGTTTGGGGCGATGTATTGTCAGCTCTGAGGTCTTGGAGGTTTCTTCATCATCTATGTCTAGGTGTTGGAAGTAATTCAGCTCTTCTGATATCCACTCCAGAGCCTTGTGCATTGTGGGCTGAAGGTCTTTGAGTTTGTCGTGAAACTGTTCCCATGGTGCTTCAATTTCTTTGGGAATGTGTTCTGTAATCAAGTACTTCTGTAATTCAGAATGACCCTCTTTACTCGAGAACCCATCAAGGGAAGACATTAGCTCCAACAAGCTACATCCCACTTCTACAACTCCAAAGAATCCTGAGTTGTTCATTGTCTCACTTTCTTCAACAGCTACCATCTGACATTTTTGGAAACATTCAATGGCTTTAAGAGCTGTTTCAATGGCATCTGCTGTGGACTCTGGTGTTTTCGGAGACTTTTCCATTGCGTAGTTTTTTGCTGTGAACCATCTTCTGTACACCTGACCTTTGGTGTCAAGAATGTAGGAGTTATTAGGCATTTTAGTTGCTGCAGTTTCTGCCCAACGTTCTGCCTCCTCGAATTTTTCATACCAGTAAAAGAGACGAGCTAGGTGCTGAGCAAGAAATGCATCCTTGTTGAATCTTTTGTAAGCCTCGCTGAGAAGATGAATAGCACTTTCTGGCTTTTCGTTTCGTCTCACGTGTTCAATGAGGGGTGAGAATTTAGTGTCTGATTTATCACCTCTGCTGATTTTGTAGCGTCTTATGAACAGTTCACGAAGGAACTTCCTGTAATCTTCTCCCCCAAATCTGTGATTAAAGAGCACATCATTGTTGAGAAGTTCAAGCGCAAGCTCACTTTGTTGTTTGTCTCTCAAAAGCTGATGAAGAATTTCCTTTGCCACCACGTGGTGGATGATTCTGATGGAGTTAATGTGGGTTCTTTCATCTCTCAAATGTATAAAGACCAGTTTAGCCTGATCACTCAGAGAACTCTCAAATGCATGCTGTCGAAATCTTTCCCCACAGATAGAGAGCTGGAGATGAAGGAGGGCTTCACAGTGTGACTGAGAAATGAAAGACTTCTCCACATAGGTGTTGAGCAGAGCTACGTATCGCATCATCTGGGTGACGGCAGACGTGTCATCTGTGTCCAGTGATAAATTCTCTACAAACTTTTTCACATATTCATGTTTAAATTCTTGACTCATTAAGACAAAAGTCAGAATGAACTCTGGGGGGAACTGTTGCTCGAGCTTTTCTTGTTTTCCTGCAAATTGTCTCTTCTCCTCTGGTGACAGTTTGTGAGTCACAGAGACGCTCAGTAAAGGTGACTCCCTGGACATTTTCTCGGGTTTGTGGGATCGTCTACAACCGAGCAGAATGAAGCACGGTATTCCATGTGCAAGTTTCTTTGTGTTCACAGCTGTTTCTAATTCATGCTTCAGCTCTTCTAAATACTCCCTCTCACAATCATCAACAAGTAAGAGAACAGGGAGACATTCCTGGGGATCTTTTTCCTCATACTCCCGAAGCATCACAACATGTTCTGAAACTGTGCTAACTTTTGATGTTTTCACAACTGCACACCTGAGTTCCTTTCTATACTTCCAGAGAACCTGCCTTGCCACTGTACTCCCTCCACTGCCAGCGTAATGGTATATGTTGATGCATTTGACAGGCATCTGATCTGAACTCCATTTACGAGATTCCTCCAGAAGATTAATCACCTCATGATAGGCATCTCTTTGAATCACTTCTCCAACTTCCCTAACTTCTGCGAGCCAGAAGTTCTCCCATGTCACTTTTCCTCCTCGATAAAAGTCACTCTCTATTTCTTCTTTCTTTGCCTTAATTTCCTCTTCCCTGTCTTCACACTGATTCACAGCTAAAATCTCCAAGGAGCACATTGTTTCCTCATCACGTGTCAGAAGATGGCATTTTGCTTTATTGGACACGGGTAAGAGTTTGTTCTTATTAGTACTGGGGCCCTGGATTTGCTGAAGAGTTGCGTTGATGTGGCTCATTTTCAAACCTACTACACTGGAATTGTCCACTGTTTCCTCATCACAGAATTCGAGAGCAGATGCTTGCCATTTCTGAAAGTTCCCTTCTGATTCCGAGATGCATATAATGTCTCCGTGACCTTGCATGTCGGTGAAAAACTCATCGAATGTCTTCAGTAGAGGTGTCTCAACAGGCGATGTGAGGAGGAAGATCACCATAAAGGTTCCCTTGGGCAGGATATCCTTGCAGATCAATGATACACAATCCTTTAGGTAAGTCCTCCTTGTTCTACACCATGTATTTTCATCACATGGAGTCTCGTTCCCACTGAAATCATTTCGTCCGTTACAAAATATCCAACTTGTTTGTTCAAACAAATGCAGATGACTCTCAAATTCTCTGATGCTCTTGCCACTGGGAATTTTGTAGTTTTTCATGAAATGAAGGTTCACTTTATGGTGCTTATCAAATTCATGGCATAATCCCGACACCATGGAATCTGGGTCAAAGTCAAACACACAGAACAACTTCATCTTCAACAAAAAATCTATGTGCTGAAGATCTTCCTCTGAAAACCTGTTTGTAACAAGTATGTACCATTTCTCCTTTTCTATTTGTTTCTTCCCATTTGTTATAAACATTATGAGTTTTTTTTCAAGATCTTTGCAGGGTTTTGGAGCTGTGATGCCATGTGATTTCTCTGCTGTCTCTCTTTGTATATCTCTGCTGCGAACGTCTTGGTAAAATCTATTTATATCATCAACTGGTTTTGTATTGGCACCAACTCTGTGATATATTGTTGGCTTTTCCCGTGCAGTTTTATTTGACTCCTCACTGAATTTTGGCAAGGAGCTGGAGAACACCTTATTTCTCACTATGTTTACTGAAGGTTCGACATCAAATTCAACCACGTAGTGTTCTTCTTTCCTGTTGGGTTCAATTACCAGAATGAACTCGGGTGGTCTTATACACTGCCGTACGAGCTCACTGTCACTTTTAAAACACTTTTCAATGTGATCCAGTGCATCAGTGTACATGTCTTTTTCTCTAATGGGAATGCCAATGATTTCACCGTGTACATGTCCAGAACCATCTCTGCTGTCCATTACACCAAAGTGTATCGTGCCATTTGATCTCATGTTCATGCAGCCTGAGGCAAATTTAAGGACTTCGTTTGCCAGCTTGGCTTGAAGTCTTTGGTGATCTAAAGTCGCAGCTGTACAGAATGACTTGTACTCATGACATGGAGTTATAAGGTCAATGACCCCTGTTTCAGGCTGAAGAACGTCATGCTTTACATATGTGTGGTCGATGCCCGGTTTACCAAAAGGTCGTGGCTTTGAATCTCTTTTTCTTATAGTCTCAGCATCTTGTTTCATCTGATCTTCTTCCCGGGGATTCTGCTGCTTCTGAACTTTCTTAAGCCACTCATTTCTACTCTCTATTATCAGATGTGCAGGACCAGATTTCATTCCAGTCTCCTGTTTCAGAAATTCCTCTGTGATTTTAAGAAGGACTTGGCCGTCTACTTCCTGTTCATGAAGAGTTTTAATGTAATTTTCTTTCACTCCTATTGAAGCCAACCACACGCTCACCATGTCCTCTGTCCATTTTTCAGTTGGAGTGCTGTGAAGTTCTTCTATACAGGACAGACCAAAACATAACTTACTGATAAATGGCATGAAAGTTATGACAAGATACAGACATTTACCGTGCCATGCAAAAGTATTCAACCTTTCTACTTCTTCAACTCAGTCATCAAATTTTCTGTATTACAAATAAGACTTACAGATTGTTCCAGACAGTATTTTATTATGGCAAACCAGCATGTTCTTAAAGTAAATGTATATTTAAAAAAAAGCTAAATGTATTATTCAGCAGATTTTAAAATAAATAAATAAATAAATAAATAAATAAAATAAATGAAAGAAAACTGATGTTTGCACAAGTATTCACTGCCTGTGCTGTGAAAACTCCAAGTTTGATGAAAGATGAAAGATATTGGCCGAAAGAAGACACAGTTGGCTTCTACCAGTCAGTCATTTAAAAATTTCACCTTTTCTGGATTAAACACCTCCTTAATTCAAGTACCATTTGTCAGACTGTGAACATGAAGGAAAGATCAGGGAGCATTCTAAGGAAATAAAAGATAAAGCTACAGACGTGCACAAGATCGGAAAAGGCTACAAAATAATATTAAAGTGTTTGATATCCCACTGAGCACTGATGGCTCAATTCTGAGGAAGCTCCATCAGACCTCTCAGGTACTGCCTGGACAAGGTGTCTCTCGAAACTCTGCATCAGATAAAGAAGGGGTCTGGTGAAGGAAACCACAGTGAGGCCAAAAATCACACTAAAGGAGTTCAGTGGCTGAGAGTCAAGTGCTCTACATTGTGGGCAGTGGTTAAGATGTTGGACTGTTGATCAGAAGGCTGTGAGTTCATGAGTTCAAGGTCATGAGATTAAAACCCCTAGCAAGGCCAAGCTGCCACTGATGGGCCCCTGAGCGAGGCCCTTAACCCGGAACTGCTCAGTTGTATAAATGAGAGAAATGTAAGTTGCTCTGGATAAAAGCATCTGCCAAACGTTGTAAATGTAAAATGCATACAACTGGCCTGTGTGGAAGGGTGTCAAGAAAGAAGCCAAAAACCATATCTAAGCACATGTCCCAGCTAAAATGTGGGAGGTTTGGTGCTCAGATGAGACAAAACTTAAAAAGCTAAGTAAGCCACTAGTACAGTACAGTATGGGTGTGGCAGCATCATGTTGTGGAGATGCTTTTCCTCAGCAGGGACTGGGCTTCTTGTTGAAACTGAAGCATGGATGGAGCAAACTACGGAGAGGTTTTACAAGAGAACCTGCTTCAGTCTGCTAAATACAAAAACTAAAGCTTGGGAGAAACTTCATCTTTCAGAAGGACAATGATCCCAAGCACAAGATGAAAGCAACACAGCAATGGTTCTACCAAGTACTAGTCTGAAGGGGGATGATTACTTATTCAAGCGGCATTTTTCTGTTTATTTATTTATTTTTTTAAATATCTGCTGACAAATAATGAATTTTGTACAAATATATTTAGAATTTTGAATGAATTTGTATAAATGTACATGTTGTGATACTTGCCCATTTTTTCTCCTGAATAATCCATGTCTTCAGTTTGTTCCAAAACAAGGCACCTGAAGAAGATAGAGACAGATAAGGCTTCAAGTTTTTCTTCTCAGTTCTTTATGTATTATTTGGTCCTGACTCATTTTATTCCGGCTGTTCTCCACCAAGGACAGGAGTGTGTCTGGAGGAGTCAAAAGGACAGATACAAACATCTGCATCGGATCTATCCAAGTTCCATACCATCATTTGTTAAAACTTGTCAAACCTTCCAAAGGTCTAGATTCCACATTAGATCCACAGACTCTGCATTACATCCACAGACTCTGCATTACATCCACAGACTCTGCATTACATCCACAGACTCTACATTACATCCACAGACTCTGCATTACATCCACAGACTCTGCATTACATCCACAGACTCTACATTACATCCACAGACTCTGCATTACATCCACAGACTCTACATTACATCCACACACGGCTCATTGTTTGCCATTATTTCACTTTTGCACTGTCTGTTTTCTCAGTGAGGCTTTTTTTTTTTTTTTTTTTTTTTAAATATAAAACATGTCCACTGCATACGTACAAACACACTGACATTTTTGGCATTCTTTTGTTTTGTTTTTAATTTATGTATTAGCCAGAAGAATTGTTACACATATCTAGACTTCCCAGCTTATTTTGTAGTGTTTGAAGCTGTGTTAATGTAGAGCACTAGAACATGAGGCGTGGCGGAGAGAAGGGGAATAGTAAAGCGCTGTACAGATCAAATTTCATACGGTTGTAGGCTGAAAGAGAGAGAAAGCATCTGCTTCGCATTTGTTCCTGTCACTCGACATGTTGGGAAACAGGAAACAACTCGTTTTTTTTTTTCAGGAAGAGAAGTAAAGGTATGGAAATGTGCCACTATTTTTTTACTACAGTATGTCCATATCTACAGCATTGGAGATTGTTTTGAATATACAATACTTTTATTTTAGTACAAACTTTGTTATAGATTTTTATTTGATAACTTCTACATTATCGAGTCAGTACAAAAACATTTTGGTTTCTCAAACATTAGTTTTTCAGCACAAAATTTTATTTTTATTCTTATTTTTTGTCACACCAAATATTGACTTTTTCATTCACTACTGTTTATCGCTCTTTACTGTATTTTTTTTTATGTAGAAATGTTTAATTTAATTACTTTGAAGCATCTTTACAGCATTTCTCTGCATGTGAATAAAACTATTGCACAGTGCTGCATATAAATATATAAATATATAAAACTGCAATGCGGTCAAGACCTGACTGGAACTACTGTATCTGTGCATTTCCTGAAAAATAATTGCTCATCTCAGAACATCTGGCATCCAATCAGAATCGAGAATTAAACAGCGCTGTAATATTTACACACACACACAAACACACACACACACACACACATATATATATAACAGCCCAATTTAAAATCTTTGTCAGATGATTATAGTTCTTACTGGGAGATGGTGGAGATGAAGTGGAGTGCGATCCTTTGACATACAGTACTGTCCCAATCACTGTGTATACATCAGCTTAATCCCCAGATGATGATGATGATGATGATGATGATGTTTTTAAATAAATCTGTGCTTCCTTGAGATTTGCTGCACCATTACTCTGCCCTTTGTCAGCATTACCAAAGTCCACAGATGGAGGAGGGCTGAAGGACTTATTGGGAGGTTTTACACAGGAACACTGAGCGTTCACGCCCAACTTTCTATTTCTGAAAAACGAAAGTTACAGCGCCACAACTGTGTGGTACTGTAACTTTCGTTTTTCAGCAATAGAAAGTTGTACTAACCCCACACGGCCATATTTACCCTCATACCTCCAGTGAGCATGTCAGGGATTGGGGTCCATGTGGACATGATAAAAATAATCACATAGGAACATAGTTTTTACTTCAATGTTCAACTTCTAGAAGCAGCTCTGCGGAAAGTTTGGGGAGGGTTGCCAGGTGTCAGTCAAATCCCCCCTCCGACTCCACCTCAAGCACCGCACTTTGACTTGAAACTAACCCAAAATGTCCAGCCATTACACAAAACAGACATCTTTTTATTCTTTTAGTCTCTTTTTAGGGGAAACCAGTTAACAGTTGTGTGCACTCAAAAGCACTGCAACTTACCTATAAATCAGGGAAATCTCATATTTTAGTAAAAAATGTTAATGCTTAAAAATGTTTAACATGAGCAAGGTTTATTCAGAATGAATACTATATATATATATATATATATATATATATATATATATATATATATATGTATGTATGTATATGTATGTATAAAATATACTACATAATTCCGCGAGGAGTTATACAGTATACAGTTACAGTCTGAGTTTATTTTATTTCCAGTTCCTCTGCACTGAGCTCGCGCTGAAACGTACTCTCTATAACCGGAGTCCGAGGCCGTCACGTGGTCATGGACCAGTCAGAGTCACGTGATTGAGTCAGGGCCAATCAGGTTGCACTACAGTGGTCCAGCGGTGTGTTTTTGACACACACGGGTTCCGCGTCACCATCGGTTCTAAACCCCTCTCTCTCTCATTTTACTGCTTTTTCATCCGCACACAGTGAGTACACACACACACACACACACACACACACACACACACACTCACTCACTCACTCACTCACTCTCTCTCTCCCTCCTGCTGTGAGGATTAAAGCTGTAGCGCTGAACATCAGCATTAAACGCGGACACTACTGCAGGAATACAGCTGTGTGCACGCGCTGTAAACACACTGTCATTAATGCTCTCATGTACAGCATGACAGGTGTGTGTGTGTGTGTGTGTGTGTGTGTGTGTGTGTGTGTGTGTGTGTGTGTGTTAGCATTATTATCTAACATTAATGTTTCCATAACACCTGGATAGTTTAATGCTAATGCTAACGCTAGCGGGGAGTGTAAACAGAGGAAAGTTCACCAGTGACGCTGAGAGAGAGCGAGAGAGAGAGAGAGAGAGAGAATTTTAGATTTGTGAATTAATAACTTTAGAATCACTGCTGCTGAATGTAAACAGATTCCGTTTTGTGGTTCTGCACAGTTAGCGCTGAAGCTAAGCTAGCTTTGTACATGTTATTAATGCGCATACACACACACACACACACACACACACACACACATATATATATATATATATATATATATATATATATATATATATATATATATATATATATATATATATATATAATAGAGTTAAGTGACAGGCCTGAGTGTCTGTAGGAAAGGAGTCTGTTTACTATCTCGCTAATGCTAATGCTAATGCTAATGCTACTCAGAATCAGTTTCTGTGCCCAAAGCTAACAGTGAAATTTACTGACATTAGCCTTTTAGCTCATTAGCTAACTCTGTTACTGAGTTTCATTGAGTTGCTGATCTGTTATTAATGTTTCATTTCTCTACTGTTCTGAATATTATTATCCAATGTGATAAACCTGATTATAATTCATGTTCCCAGTTTACCAAGCTTTTATCCAGTATTCCGTATCCTTTAGTATTCCGTACCCTCCGGTATTCCATACACTTTAGCATTCCGTTCGCTACGGTATTCCGTACCCTCCGGTATTCCATACTCCTTAACATTCCGTACACTCCGGTATTCCGTACCCTCCGGTATTCCGTACCCTCCGGTATTCCATACTCCTTAACATTCCGTACACTCCGGTATTCCGTACCCTCCGGTATTCCATACTCCTTAACATTCCGTACACTCCGGTATTCCGTACCCTCCGGTATTCCATACTCCTTAACATTCCGTACCCTTCAGTATTCCATACTCCTTAACATTCCGTTCGCTCCGGTATTCCGTACCCTTCAGTATCCCATACTCCTTAACATTCCGTACACTCCAGTATTCCGTACCCTCCGGTATTCCATACACCTTAACATTCCGCATCCTTCGGTATTCCATACTCCTTAACATTCTGTTCGCTCCGGTATTCCGTACCCTTTGGTATTCCATACTCTTTAACATTCTGTACACTCCAGTATTCCGTACGCTTCTGTATTTTGTACAGGCCGGTAGTCCGTATGCGCCGGTATTCCGTACCCTTTGGTATTCCATACTCCTTAATATTCCGTACACTCCGGTATTTTGTACACTCCCTTCATTATTCATTCCTGTACACTCCAGTATTCAATATTCTTCACTATTCCTTACACTTTGCAATTCCATACATTTCAGTGTTCAGCACACTTCAGCATTCCGTACACTACTTCCTTTCACCATCGTCCGTAACTAACATCACGGAGGATTGCATGCAGTGGCGTTAGTTACGGACTGTGTGTGTGTGTGTGTGTGTGTGTGTGTGGTTAAAGGTACTACTTCCTATGAGACCAAAACACTGTACGTATAAATAGTACATGCATTGTTATTCCATACAGAGAGCTTTGTTTACAGCTCAGTATCAGATAAACAACTCACACACATACACACACACACACACACACAGACAGATACAAACACACTCCTTAAGAGAAGAATTGTTGGAAATATAATTCACACTGTGACTTGCGCAACTGCTGTGGGTGTAGGTATTATAGTGTGTGTGTGTGTGTTTGTTTCTTCTGTAGGTGGGACGTGTGATGGAGTCAGTTTGGTTGCTGTGGTGATGCAATGGAGGTGTGTGTGCTGGTTGCTGCGTTGCCGTGGCAGTGAGTGTGTGTGAGTGTGTGTGTGTGTGTGTGTGTGTGTGTGTGTGTGTGTGTGTGTGATGCTGCGCTGGACGGTGTGTTTGGATGGCGGCCCCCGCAGGGTGAATCACGCGGCGGTGGCTGTGGGACATAAAGTGTACTCGTTCGGAGGTTACTGCTCGGGGGAGGACTACGAGACGCTGCGGCAGATCGACGTGCACATCTTCAACACCGGTAACAGCAACACCTCTTACACATACTGTCTATGTACTTATTTATTTATTTATTAAACTCTATACACATCTTTATCTCAGACAACAAATATAAACATATTGCACGTTATTATACACACGTTTTATTATTTTATTGTAAACATTATTTTAAACTCATTGAGGCGCACATTACATGAACATTATTTACTGAGTAATAAACAGGGTGTGTGTGTGTGTGCGCGTGTGTGTGTGTGTGTCAGTGTCTCTGCGGTGGACAAAGCTCCCTCCAGTGAGGACCGGAGGTAGGGAACACGCTCGGGAAGTGCCCTACATGCGTTATGGACACACAGCTGTGCTGGTGGAAGATACCATCTACATCTGGGGGGGGAGGAACGACACGGAGGGGGCGTGTAACGTACTGTACGCCTTCGACGTTGGTGAGAACTACACACACACTCACACACACACTCCACTACACCATACCCAAACTCACACTCACACACACACTCCACTACACCATACCCAAACCCACACTCACACACACACACTCCACTACACCATACTCAAACATACACACACACTCCACTACACCATACCCAAACACACACACTCACACACACACTCCACTACACCATACCCAAACTCACACTCACACACACACTCCACTACACCATACCCAAACTCACACTCACACACACACACTCCACTACACCATACCCAAACACACACTCACACACACACTCCACTACACCATACCCAAACACACACTCACACACACACACTCCACTACACCATACCCAAACTCACACTCACACACACACACTCCACTACACCATACTCAAACACACACAAACACACACACACTCCACTACACCATACCCAAACACACACTCACACACACACACTCCACTACACCATACCCAAACTCACACTCACACACACACTCCACTACACCATACTCAAACACACACAAACACACACACACTCCACTACACCATACCCAAACACACACTCACACACACACACTCCACTACACCATACCCAAACACACACACACACTCCACTACACCATACCCAAACTCACACTCACACACACACTCCACTACACCATACCCAAACACACACTCACACACACACACTCCACTACACCATACTCAAACACACACAAACACACACACACTCCACTACACCATACCCAAACACACACTCAAACACACACACTCCACTATACCATACCCAAACACACACACACTCCACTACACCATACCCAAACACACACACACACACTCACACACACACTCCACTACACCATACCCAAACACACACTCAAACACACACACTCCACTATACCATACCCAAACACACACACACTCCACTACACCATACCCAAACACACACACACACACTCACACACACACTCCACTACACCATACCCAAACACACACTCAAACACACACACTCCACTATACCATACCCAAACACACACACACTCCACTACACCATACCCAAACACAAACACACACACACACACTCACACACACACACTCCACTACACCATACCCCAACACACACTCACACACACACACTCCACTACACCATACCCAAACACACACTCACACACACACACTCCACTACACCATACCCAAACTCACACTCACACACACACACACACTCCACTACACCATACCCAAACACAAACACACACACACACACTCACACACACACACTCCACTACACCATACCCCAACACACACTCACACACACACACTCCACTACACCATACCCAAACACACACTCACACACACACACACACTCCACTACACCATACCCAAACACACATTGTTACTTTAGTATGCCAGAAACACAGCTGAGGTGTGGCCTAGGAGGCGTGGCCTAGGGTAACTTGGTCTAGGAGGTGTGGTCTAGGACAGTAACCCTAACTTTGGTGTAGATGTCCTGCAGGCTCTGCGTTTCTGACCTGGTGATCTGTTCAACAGACCGTAGCACCTTCTCCAGGGCTTTGCGGACCTCAGCGCTGCAGTTCCCCTACCAGGTGGTGACGTTCCCATTGAGGATTTAGGATCTGTCATGCTGGTGTAGAAGAACTATGGGATAGCTGAGGAGATGTTGAACTTTCTTAGAGTCCATGACAGGTCCTCACTCATGTGTACGCCGAGGTTCCTTGAAGCTGCTCACTCTCTCCACCGAGGTTGATCATGAGAGCTGTGTAGGTCCTCTGTGGTTCACTTCTGAAGTCCACAACCAGTTCCTTTGTATTGCTGATGTTTAGGAACAGGTTGTTGGCCAGGCACCACTGGGCCAGTCTCTCCACTTCATCCACATAGACCTTCTCGTCATTCAGGTTTACCACCACAGCCTCATCCACAAAATTCATGTTAACAGTGAGAGTAGAGTGGAAGAAGCTCCAGTGTTGAGGGTGAGAGTGCTGAAATTGAAGCTTGTAAATTTCACCACCTGCAGCTGACCAGTTAAAAAAAGTCCAGAACCCCACGGCAGAGTGAGGAGCACAGGCCCAGCTCCCTCTGCTTACTGAACATCCTGAACCTGAACTGTAATCAGTCAACTGCAGTCTCACACAGTTCCTGCTTTCCCACGTGGAGGTGAGATAGGGTGGTGTGTGTAGGATATGGGAGATGGTGTCTGATGTGGATCTGTTAGATTGGTAAGTGAATGAGAGTGGGTCTAGTGTGTTGGGTAGAGAGGAGCAGATGAGGTCCAAAGTACTTCATCACCACAGCGTTCAGGGCCACGGGACGGTAATCATTCAGGACTGATAGAGGAACTCTTCAAGCAGTATAACGTGGTGTTAATGTGTGTGTGTGTGTGTTAGGCAGTCACCGGTGGTGGACACCAAAGGTCACAGGGACGGTCCCCGGGGCGAGAGACGGACACTCAGCCTGCGTCCTCAACAAAGACATGTACATATTCGGGGGATACGAACAACTGGTGGGTCGTCACTCAAACTGTCCCTTTAATACACACCTGCTGCTTAATATATCTACACCAGTGTAGTGGTATGTTATTAAGTGTGTGTGTGTGCGTGTGTGTTCACAGGCTGACTGTTTCTCCAATGACATACACAAGCTGGACTCGATCATTATGTGCTGGAGTTTAATTAAAGCTACAGTGAGTGTGTTAGCTTAGTGCATCAGTGATTTCCTCGTCTGTAAGTCTCTGGATAAAAGCTCTGCTAAATGAATAAATGTAGCGCAGTGCCACAGAGTTACCACAGTGAAGCACAGGTTTTATAAGCGTGTGTGTGTGTGTGACAGGGAACGCCGGCGAGGTGGAGAGACTTCCACTCAGCGACGATTATCGGCAGTAAGATGTTTGTGTTTGGGGGACGCGCCGATCGTTTCGGTCCGTTTCACTCCAATAACGAGATTTACTGCAATAAGATCAAAGTGTTCGACACGGAGACTAACAGCTGGCTCAACACGCCCACCAATCAGCTTCAGCCTGAGGGACGCCGCAGCCACTCAGCGTGTGAGTACACCCACCTCATGTACATACAGAGGAGCGTGTGCTCATCGTATATGGCAGTGTTTAACGTGGTTTCTATGGTAACGTTTAACACCATGACACTGCCACTGTGACAGCTAGCTATGCTAACCCTAGTTATGTTAGTGTTTGCTCTACATAGACTGCTAATGCTAAGATGTAGCATTAGTGAGTTTTGCTCTATATTGCTAACGCTAAGACATGATGAACCGCATGGTTCTCAGGCGTCGTCTCACCTGAAGGTTTTACACGTGGTGTGTGTTTCAGTTGCGTATAACGGAGAGCTGTACATATTCGGAGGCTACAACGCTCGACTGGACCGGCACTTTAATGATCTGTGGAAGTTTAACCCAGGTGAGGTGCACACACACACACACACACACACACACACACACACACACACACACACACACACACTATCTAGTGGATGAGGGTGTGTGGGTGTGAGTGAGAATTGTCCACTAGATGGTAGTGTTATTACACAATAATGCACCAAACTCAGGCTGAGTTACGATTAGTTTACCGTACACAATAACACACAGACATCCTTTATTTTATTTATTTTATTTACAGTAAGTTGTAGTTCCTAGTCTGAATTTGCTCCTGGTGATGCAACAGAACAGCTTGGCTGCATCATTGGGAGTAATGCCAGCGTTCTGTGTGGGAGGGGTTTTCCCTCTTGCTCTCTCTCCTCTCGCTCTCCCTCTCTCTCTTCTCTCTTCACTCCCTCTCTCTCTTCTCTCTTCACTCCCTCTCTCTCTTCTCTCCCCCTTTTGCTCTCTCTCTCTCTCTCTTCTCTCTTCACTCCCTCTCTCTCTTCTCTCTTCACTCCCTCTCTCTCTTCTCTCCCCCTTTTGCTCTCTCTCTCTCTCTCTCTTCTCTCTTCACTCCCTCTCTCTCTTCTCTCCCCTTTTTGCTCTCTCTCTCTCTCTCTCTCTCTCTCTCTCTCTCTCTTCTCTCGCGCTCTCTCTCTCTCTAACCCCCTGTCTCTCTCCCTCTCTCGCTCTCTCTCTTTCTTCTCCCTCTCTGTCTCTCTCCCTCTCTCTCCCTCCTGTCAGTTACAGTGACACTGAGCCCATCGTGGATGTGGAAGAGGACGGAAAGCGCTTTCCTCAGAGTGTGTTTCTCCTTCCTGTGACACACTGTGAGCAGCAGTTAGAAAACTGTGGTGTGATTGGAGAGATCTGAGTGGTGGGCGGGAACTGGACAAGGGTTAGGGTTATAGATTTCATTCTGAGTGTACAGTTTAGTTTCTCAGTTTTTAGGCTTTTAGTGAAGAGATGTTCTCAGACTGCGACCACAGAGCCCTGGATATTTTCCCTGAGCTGAGTTGATGGTGTAGCGTGAGCTCCTGTACAACATACAACGTGAACAGCTAACGAGAGTCCGAGAGGGAATTAACGTGCAGAACATTCCTGAGGTAGAAATATAAAAAAATAAACACAAACACGATTCCTGATGACACACCGTGTAAGAGTTCAGCGTTTTATTTCACGACATCTCTGCTTCTGTTCGCAGAGCAGACGATCCTCACGGCCTTTTTGTTTGTTTTCGTACAAAGTAGTGACAGAGTCACGTGATCAGGATTATTTTGGTGAGAAGGTGTGAGTTGGGAATCAGGTGTGTTTCGGGAGCTGTAGATCAATTCCACACAAATGTCCCCACAGACACATCACGTTGAACACAGGAACAAAACACCTTTAATTATTCACCTGTCTATATTTCCTCGTATTGAACTTCTCTGGTGGAATTAAAGGGAAATCTGCGAAGTGCAGTTTTCATCCAGCCGTATTGCTTCGTTTCTAGGAAGAGATGATAGACCCCTGAGTTTCACTCAATCTTCCCAATCTTCAATTTCCTGAAGAACGAGTTAATGACAGAACTGCATCTACTGTATCTGCTTCATCAGTGTATAAGGCTCGCATCCAGGTCATGATGTTCCACAGAGTAGTCCCGTCCTGAGCCTGTTTATACTACACGAACACTATTCACACGACCGTCTTCACACTTCATGTTCAAAGCTTTCGTTTCTTTCGTTTTTCAGCTGTAGTAATTTCACCTTATGGACGTGACAGTCAAAGTGTAAACAATAAAATATATTTTGTATAAAAACATCTGTCCTGTGAGGGACGTGATTATGTACTGATACAGTACTGTAAAGTGAAACACTCATGGTGTGTGTAGTCTCAGGTTCATTCCCTCACTGAGAGAATAAAGATGATGAAGAACCCCAGTTGTTGTGGCTGGAGAAGAACATTTCACATTTCTGAAATTCTGTCATAAACCACTAATCACTGTGTGTGTGTGTGTGTGTGTGTGTAGAGGCGTTCTGCTGGAAGAAGGTGGAGCCAAAGGGGAAGTTCCCATGTCCCCGCAGACGACAGTGCTGTTGCATTGTGGGAGATCGAATCATCCTGTTTGGAGGAACGAGGTACACACACTTTTTATTATTTACTCTGTCATTCATCATCTTCATCACACGCTTCATCACACTCATCATGTTCATCACACATCACTCTTCATCACACTCATCACTCTTCATCATCTTCATCCCACTCATCACACTCTTCATCATCACACTCTTCATCACACTCACCATCATCTTCATTACACTCTTCATCATCTTCCTCACACTCTTCATCACACTCTTCAAACTCGAACTCCAGACTGGAGAATCTGTGGATGGTCTGACATTTGCTGCTCCATCTAATCTGTGAGAAAATCAAAAGGTTCAGAGCTCAGAGAGACGCATCGAGACGAGTCACACCTGTAACTGCTTCAAAACGGTTCACACTGAGGGGGTGAAAACTTATGGATTCAGCAGAGTTTACATTTCTCATTTTTAAAATAAATCTGAGGATCTAAACAATTCATTTAATTTGATTTCTGAGTCACTTCAGTAGCAGCAGAAATAAAATCCCTCTCTGAGCAAGAAGAGAAATACTCACTGGGGGTACTGCGTGCGTGTGTGTGTGTTTGCGCGTGTGTGTGTTTGTGGATAATCAGGATTAAGCACAGAACAGGGTGTGAAACACTGTTAATGGTGGCTTTAATGGTTTTTCCTCTGTGTGGATCAAAACAGGA
>NW_026521116.1:0-25000 GCF_001660625.3 Ictalurus punctatus
ACTTCGTCTCGCTAACTAGTAGCTAACTCGTGTATGTTTTTCATAGCGTGGCTTACATTTATCCAATAAAGTCGTTAAATTATGGTCTTGAACTTATTTACATGCTAAATCTTAATACAAAATAAATAGCAAACACTTCGTTATCTAGGGGGAACGCTGCTACTCTTACTAATTTGGCTAACAATGCTAGCTGCATTGTAAGTTTTATGCTTCTACAAATTTCATTTTCAAGTTCTCGTGGAGATTTTTCACGGTTACTCAGAAGCAAAAGACTGAAAACAGCCCGGAGCGCGCTCGATAAAACCGTCCCCCAGTCGATAGCATGCTAGCTAGCAGCCCTACATTTCTGCTAATGACGGTTTTAGCTAATGAATAAGAGCAGAGTTCTGAACGAGACGCCTTCGCGCTCTGCCGGGCGTGTCTAATCGCACTCTTAGTACTTCAAACGTCTTTGAATGGCAAATGTAATGAAACAGAAGTTAATTTAAATCCTGGACGTTTTAGCTGATTAGCACGTGTCCAGAACTTCAGAACCTGCTTCAGACACTAAAACTCCAGATCTGATCGACTCGAGTGCGCGTGTTAATCCTCCCGACCCGGAGAGGTTAATGAAACCGAGAAACGGAGTCTCGGGGGAAGAAGACCGAGAGCTTCCGCCGATGTGATGAAGATTTCCTGAAGCGATCCGGAATCGTTTGGGGTCAGTGACTGACCGCTGGATCAGGGGCGCTAATCCCTTTTTAATCCCAGGACCAGTGCTAGGAGGCTGAGACACATGGAAATACGTCCGAGATAGACTTCGCCGAAATGGGACACGACCCAAGTGACCGTAACACGCAGGATTAAACTCTTTTCGGATTCTGTAACTCATTTCTCCGAGAGACCAGGCTAAGATAAGGGAAGGAAATTCATTTCCGCAGATAAGCATCCAATCCCGTAATGCCTTCAGCGATTCAGACGTTAGGGTTTGACAGGAAAATCACGCGCCGGATTATAATGAACACACAAAAAAGTCAAGGGCTGTCGAGACAAAATGACATAAAAAGTGGTCCATTCCATTACAGTGACAGGAGTTTGGTCGTATATATATATATATATATATATATATATATATATATATATATATATATATATATATATATATATATATATATATAAAAATATAAAAAAGAAGTGGAACATTAAAGGACATCAATTTAAAGAGAAAATCAGGCTTAACGGACAGATTAGAGGTTAAAACCCTTCAGTAAAGAAAGTGCACGTCAATGACGCTTTAAAAAAAAAAAAAAAAAAGAAGAAATCCATTCTAATCCAAGAAAAAGACATGGATTCAACAGTGTGAGTCGATGAAGTGAATCAAATAAATATCATCATTTTTTTTAAATCCAGATTTGTTTTCAAATGAATTTCCATGAATATGTGATATATTTAATTTCTTCTAAAATGGTCTGATATTTGATAATTAAATGTAATTATACTCTACAGTGTATATGCAATGCTGTTACTATGAAAAAAATAAATAAAATCCCGCATTAAGTCTAAAATCTGAAACGATTGTAAATTCCATTCGGAGGGAAAAATTTCCGTGAAGGTATTAAATACGACATTTTTTACATTTTCTTTTAAATTGTTACGCAAACACTGGTATTAACGTTCAACAATATTTGTGCAGTTTTAGACGGTTTTTTAGAATAAATCCTCTTATGATTGTCAGATTATTTTCAGTGCTCTCGTGTGAGAGCAAAGAAAGAAAAGAAAAAAAAAACAACGGGATTTTTTTTCCGTCGCTCATATTTACCCAGGGCGCCAATATCAGTGCTGTGTGTGTACCTTATAGACGTAGACGCGCCGATATTAATATGACGGTGAAGATATTTATTTATTTGTATTAAACTGGTCTGTTCTAACGGCTTACCCGTTGTCACTGTGTACGATTTTGATGACTCGTAAAAGTACTGAAACGATGAGGAACTGAGGAACGTGAACGTCTCTCCACGTGTACCGGACATGCAGGAATATGTTCCTGTGAGGATAATTACAGATCAATCCACAATTCGGAGCTAGAACTGAGAAACAAATCAGGCGCGGATCGGATTTCGTCTCGAACGGATCAAAACGAAGGAAGAAAATTAAATCAATGGAGGAAACGATGGTGAAGAAGAAGAATAATAAGAAGACGGAAGGTTGTGTATTATCAACATCCCAGCGCAGACAGAGGGAGGTAATCATCAGCTTTACGTCCTCGTGTTCCTGTAGATCCCTCTCCGTTCAGCGGACACAAGACCAGCAGATCTCACGGAAAGGAAACAAAACCGACACGTAGACGTTATCGTAGAACGCGTCCCGGACATCTGAGAGATCTGTGAGGAAGTGCAGGGGTCAGCGTCGTGCGCTGACGAGACGCTGACGGCTCGATCGGGATTCGATCCAGCTTGGGGATTTTATCGGATCTCGATCAGACGCGAGGGTAAAATCCGATAAAACGGAAACACACGTCCATCACACGTCCGGCTGCGGATACCGGAACCGCTTTCGCGCCGGACACGTGCGGTTTCACACGCCGTCTCCTCACGCGGAACCGTCCTGATCGTTCTCTACACTTCTTCTTCTTTCCTTGTGTTCCATCTCAGCTCTGTACTTAAATCCGACTCGGTGATCATCGCGTGAACGAGACCCGGGAATTACAGCGCCACGTCCCAACGCGTATAACCGCTGATACGGTGACGTTTTCGGGACGTCTGTGAAAGGAGTCTCCAGTGTCGGCTCTCCGTAAAAGACGTTTTCGGGACGGAGGAAGTTTACCGCTCTGTGATTTTCCGGTAACGTGACGAGCTGCGTTTTTATTTTAATTTTTTTCGTCTTATTAACTTTTAAAGAAGAGAAATAAGAGAGGGAACGAGTGTTTATAGCTGCTGTAGCGTAAGCGAGAACAGGAACGGATTTGTTTCGTGGATGTTCCACGACATTAAACGTAACTATAAATGGATAAAAAGTACAACGTGCTGTATAAAAAGGTATAAAAGGAATAGAACACGTGGGAAACAAGTCGGGACCTGCCTTCCTACTGAGCGCTCGAGTGTGTGTGTGTGTGTGTGTGTGTGTGTGTGTGTGTGTGTGTGTGCAGAGCTATTTGGTTTGGAACGAGGATGAAACTCAAACAAAACTTGACAATGTCTTTATCATATTCCTGATATTAAGTACAGCCTCAACCTAGCAGGGGTTCCACAATGCTGTGCTTTCTCTCTCTCTCACACTCACTCACTCACTCACACACACACACACACACACACACACACGTCACGATCACTATCCAAAAGAGACACTCAGAGTCACTCAGAATATCTTTCTTCAGATAAGCAGACCTCCTACCAGTGTTCTCTGAAAAACCCTGCCGCGAGCTACACGACAGCGGGAGGCCAAGAGTGCACTCTCTCACACACACACACACACACACACACTCACACACACACACACACACACACACACACGCGCGAACACACACACACGCGAACACACTGCTTTCAGGCTTATTTGATGGAACCTCTCTGATCTTCATCACACACACACACACACACACTCTCACACACTTCCCGCTGTAATGAGAAGTCAAGTGAACTGAGCAGAGAGAAGATTCCGGAGATTCCGAAGCTCAGCACTACAGTGAAGTGTATTTTCTGTATCATTATATTTTCTATGCATCACGTTCACGTTGTTTATTTTTCCGTCACAGATAAATAAATGAGCGTCCAGTGTGTGAGCTTCAACGCTGTATGTGTTTTGACCCGTGAACTCACTTCCACAGCATTAAATGTAACTCTAAACGGATAAAAAGTATGACGTGTGACGTTCTTTGTCATGGCGTGCTGTAATAAATGCATAGAGTACAGATAGCTGTGGTATAAGAGGAATGAATCCCTCTGTTTTTATTGGGTGTGATGTAATAGAAGAGGACCGTGGTGCGGCGTGGGAAGATCGGTGATTAGTTTACTGAAACAGCGCCCCCTGGTGTCTTTTATTCCTGATCTATTAAACACATCGATAACATTCACGACGTTCCGCAGTTCTGCTGTGGATAATGATGTCATGAATATGTCACTTCCAGCTGTGACGTGTGCTTCGTAATTCACTCGCGTGCAAAAGTTTGCACACCCTTAGAACATTTATAATAATGTATCATTACTTCATTGATAATAATCGTATACGTATACTCGTGTGGAGATTTCCGTCCTACTTCTTTTCTTTTCACCTTCTCACTTCTATTCCTTTTATTTCCTTCCTCCTTGTTCGTTCACCCATCTCTTTTGTTTAATTACTGTAACACACACACACACACACACACACACGCGCGCGCGCGTGTATACTCGGGTGTATACACACACTTACACATGTACACAGATTTACAGACACGGGGATTCACCTTTATGTTTGACAGGTGGACATGCTGATATTAATGAAGGCTAAGTTTGAAATGTGTGTGCCTGAGTGTGTGTGTGTGTGTGTGTGTGTGTGTGTGTGTGTGTGTGTGTGTGTGTGTGATGTATTTTTAATAAGGAGTGTGTTGCTTATCGAAATTCCTGCACCCTGCTGGCAGCCGGTGATGATGAATGACCACCGACAAGAGAGTTATTAATCTCCCTCTCTCTCTCTCTCTCTCTCTCTCTCTCACACACACACACACACACACAGAATGCAAAAGACAGAGCGAAAGAGAGAGAGAGAGAGAGAGAGAGAGAGAGAGAGAGAGAGAGAGAGAGAGAGAGAGAGAAGGATCAGTTAGATGTAGGTACACAAAAAGGATAGATAGATAGATAGATAGATAATGATGGAGGAAAGACTAGTTGAAAGAAGAAAAAGATGTAGGTACACAAAAAGGATAGATAGATATATAGATGGATAGATAGATAATGAGAAAAGAATAGATGAGAAAGAAAGAAAGAAAGAAAGAAAGAAAGAAAGCAGAGAAATATGAAAAAGAAAGTAGAGGAGGAGCAAGAGGGAAACAGATAAAGGGGGATTAGTGAGGGAGAAGAGGTAGAGAAGAGAGAGAGGTGAGGGGGGGGGAGAAAAGGAGGAGAATTTATACAGGAGACAGGTGGAAAGAAAGACAGAAGGAAGAGAAGGGGAGAAGAAAGGAAGACGGAAGAGACAGGAGAAACATGAGGGGGAAAAAAAGAAAAAAGGAAGAGCAGCAGGAGGACGAGAGAATAGAGGAGAGGAGAAGAAAATGGCGGGAGGAGAGAGAGTTGTTGTTGTGAGAAATACCTGAAGTGTGTAAGAAATCGGTCCAGCTGAAGTCGGAGCTCGGTCTCGTCTCGATTCCTGAAGAGGAACGGAGAAGGTGAAGAGGGCAATCGCTCTCCACGGACAACACCGTAAAAACGCGTTAGACTGAGGAAGAGCAGGTGGAGATCTGTCCTTACCCTGAGCCTGAACGTGGACCTCAGCGATGTCGCAGTCCTAAAGCAAGCAACAAAAACCACGTCACAATACGACTGGACTTCGCAATCGCCCTCTGTGACTGTTGCCACGGTTACGTCCATATCGCTTTTATCTTAAACGTATCACGCACTGTCAACCCTCTCAATCATTCCTGCACAATAACTTTACTTTACGATAATGAAAAACGATCAATGTCCCATAACCGCTGTTTACATTCGTCGTCATGGTAACATTCCAACATGGTTACATAAAAAGGACACGCTGCGATCACGTTACAATTCGACTAGTCTGCGATTGTTCCCGCGATCTCTAACGCGCCCTCTTCCTCACGCTGTAGCTGAAAAAAAATCCTTTCTGCACAACTACACTGAATAGTTTTCATTACGACAGTGAAGCGTTAGCTAATAACTAGCTATTTGCACTCGTTGTCACGGTAACACTCCAACATGGCTACTTAGTAAGAAAGCAGAATGCGTGGTTAAACGGTCCAGTCGTCGTTGTAGTGATGCTGTAGCTACGTAAAAAACAACAACCCGACAACAACGACGTTACAATTCAACGAGTGTTTATGATCGTTGCTATGACGACAGTGTCGCTAACTCGCTCTCTTCTTAGAGCGTCTCGTGTGATTTCCATGCGCCGTAGCGTATAATTCAGTTCCGTGCAATTAAATTTGTCGCGTTATTATTTAAGCGCGAGTCTTGGCCCGTAACGGATATTATCTGTTAATTATGGGATTGATTTTTCGAAAACAAACAAACAAACAAGCAACAAAACAACAAAATTAGCTGCCTTTAAATGACCCACAAATCTCGGCATGTTTCTATTTTTCAAGCGTTCCTCAAAGCCACGTGAAATCCTCTGCTGTGGGACGGAAAGAGGCGGAAGTATAATCAGGAATAATCTCGGCATGATTCTAAAATCAATATGTAAAAAATAATAAAGCGGGAGAAGCGTGATAACGGAATAATGTTGCTGCTCGGTCGAGATCAAGCGAATCATTTCACACACAGAGAGAGAGGAAATTGCCTGGATGTTATCAGCTCTGGATGCCTGCTGTGTGTGTGTGTGTGTGTGTGTGTGTGTGTGAGAGAGAGAGACTGTGAGAGTCTAATCCGCCAATGAAACGCTTCTAATTTCGTTTTGAATGCTGATTTATTATTATGGGATGTTGCTGAGAACGGTTATAATCGGCGTGGTTATTGGTAGCCGTTTGTGTTTATCGGCGACTCCGGCGACACGCGTTAGTCCACGTTTTCCCCTCGTTCGTTTCCTGCGCCGTTGAAGACGGACGGCGGCGGCCCGGTCGATATTTCCTCGATAACTGCTTCATTATCGTTCACTTCACTTCGCTCCTACAGGACAGGACGACGCACGGCTTCAGACGTTCTCGAAAAACGCGCCCTGAGAAAATCCCACGTAAACGAGCCTCATTAATGAACCGCGACGAATTGGCCCTCGTTACTAGATAACGGTCTCTGCGTCGTCACTCGTACCGCCGCTAAAGTCGATTATTTTCCTACGACTGCGCGTCCTGAAGTGGTTTATTCCTCACACGCTCACTCCTGCACTAGACCACTCGCTATACATCACTGCTTGCTTGGTTGTTGTTGTGTTTTTGTAAACACCGTGTCAGGGTAGAGACGAACCGCGTATTCACAGCAGGGAATTGGCTTTCGCGCAGAAAACGGAGGGATTTCGAACACCAGCGTCTTACCAAATAAGTCTCAGCTTTCTGCTTCATCTCCTCTGTGAATGCTACTGCAAACCTGTGACGAGAGAGAGAGAGAGAGAGAGAGAGAGAGAGAGATCGATCAAGTTCAGCTGAGTTTTATATATATATATATATATATATATACATAAACAAATCAAAAGATGTATTAAAAGCTCCTGAATTCTACATTTCCTGCTCATCCCTTGCTTTGGTCAAACATTAAACAGTGTCAGTAAACAACACTGGATGAGTTAAAGTGCATCAGAATCGAATTTAGTGTTTAATGAATTAAATCACCTACGATTCACAAAAATGGCTCAGGAATCAAACTGAAGACCGATGAATCATGAATCGAATTGACTCAGGTGTCGGCGCATCGATTCACACTTCTGATCAGACGATTTGGATCAACTCGTTGAATTAAAAGGCAACGTTTGAAACGAATCGGGACGACAATCATCAACCGATTAAAATTTATTATAAACTGGTGGCTTATGAAAAAGGACAGATGACTAGCGTGTAAAAAGTTCTGGGGGGAAAAAAGGGAACATTTTTGACACAATTTTGGCTCTGTTTCTCGTAATTACGAGGTTCCGGCGCATCGTTAATTTGCGAATGATGACGATGTAGAGAAAGACTATTATAAAAAAAAATGTGAGAAATTCAGCCAACTCACACATTTACACATTTAAAAATACGGATTTTTATGAGAGCCTGTTTCCACCAGGGAGGGAAGGTAAATAAAAAAGATAACCGTGACTTCATTTCTCTCAATTACGAATTCTCACAATTCTGACTTTTTTTTTTCCCATCGCAATTTAGACGTCCACCTGAGTTAAAGGACGCACTGAAAAAACATCAATCGATCTCTATAGATACAGTAAGAACTACGCTCATAAGCTAGTCACGAAAAGGAACACCGGACGCTAGCGCGCTCGCTACCTCGTCACAATTCAGAATTGAAAGGACTGTCAGGATTAGAAGGGGAAAGAAGTCAGAAATGGCAAGAAATACCGTCAAAATTGTGAAATGCGAACTCACACTTGCGAGGATAAAAGTCAGAATGGCGAGATATAAAGTCGCAATTACCTTTTTAATTTTTTCCTCCGTGCCGGAAACAAGCTCCGGTAAAAAACGAATATTTTTAAATGTGTAAATAATTGAACAGGCTAGCATGGTGATTTGTCCATAATTCTCTCTCTTTTTTTTTTTAAATAGTCTTTCCCTACATCATCATCGTTCACGAATTAACGACCCCAGATTCTGACCAAACACAGTCATGTATCGATAATACATGAAACTGAATCGTATCGTATCGTATCGCGTTAAGAATCAAAATCGTATCATATGGTGTGGACGTCTGATGTTTACACACTAACCTCTAACATCTATATTATATATATAATATATATATATATATATATATATATATACACACACACATTTAAGGAAGTACAAGATCAAACGTGGAGTGGTTTGTATAGTTGGGGGCGTGTCCAGTTTCCCCATTCATGTAATTTCTTGATGAAAGAGAAAGTGTAGGAGCTTTCGAGCGTGATTTTTTCCCCCCACTTCCTTTAGTAACATTTATTTGTAGAAGCTCCAGGTTAAAGTTCTGTGTAGCTATCGCTTTCTTCTTACTTCTGCCTTTGAACCACGAAGCCACTGTCAATTCAGGTGCAAAATCAAACACACACACACACACACACACACACACACACACTTCAGAGTCTTCACACTTCTCCTTTTGTATTTACAGGAAAACAGAAAAACTCGCTGCTTTTCCCCTCAGTGTGTGCGAGGGAGAAAAGAGACGTGTCACTATTCAGCTGTTCAGCGCGGTCCTTTACATCTCCCGTCTTTCTTCTCTGCGATTCTGAAGGGCATGGGATTGATGATGAAGCCGGTGTGTGTGTGTACAGCGGCAGGGGGTCTTCACTAAAAGACGTGTGTGGCTTTAAAAGTTCCAACATGTTGACTTAGTGAATAAAAACTCCACCATCAGGCAACAACTATCAAGTCTATTCTTTTTTTATTATTATTATTATTATTATTATTATTATTATTATTATTATTATTTAACGGCCACATCTAGGACATAAAAACATCAGGGTTAAAGATTCACAAGACGATATACACACGTCCCGTCCGCATACAAATTCCCCAAAGCAACATCAATCCGTTCTATTATTATTATTATTACTTGTTTACCACAACGCTTAGCTTAGCGGCAGTCTTATCTGGACTGTTTGACTTTCGAAGGGTTTTATTTGAACTTTAACCCCATGGGGCGGTTTCCAGTATTTAACTCTACAGTCAAACAAAGTCTAGAGTTTTTTCCTCAGTAATCTGTCAACACTTCTGAGTGAAATGATAATAATTTGAACAATGTTCTCTAATTTGCACGGTTACTGTGTCTCCTCACCATATGCGTAACATTTCTATTAGCTTCAACATTAGCCTAATTTCCAGTCCCAGTTGCTTAGCAACAGTGTTATCATGGTACAACCTACTCAACTTTCCATGAGTTTTAAATCTAGCTTTACTAATTTAGTAACCGACCTGGATATAACAAACTGCCAGCTATGTTACGCCAGCTAGTTAGCTAGCTAATGCTTTTGGCGTCCATGTTGCCCCGTTGCTTAGCAACAGTGTTGTCTTTACGTTTAACTACTTGAACCGTGTGTCTGAATTTCCAAGAGTTTTATTTGAATGGCAATAAATTTCTGAACACGTACGTTTTTCTCCTCAGTGGAGTATTTAATGCTACGGTAGAACAGGGTCGATAATTCCTTTATAACTTTAGTCTCGAAGCTTTTCTTATGAATTTACCAACATATCTGAGGGAAATGTTGATATTCTGAACGATTTTGTCTCATTTCTTCTGTCACCATGACGTTCCTTCGTAAATATATAAGGACTTGCCTTAAAGATATGCTAGCTAACTAGTCTTTTTGGCGTCAATTCTACATGGTTGCTTAGCAACAGTGTTATTTTGCTGTCATTTTACCTACACGAACCACATGACAATTTCATTTGAATTGCGATACGGTGTTCTCCACATTGGATTTAATGCTAAACTTTTTTATTTTTTTTTAAAAGGTTGATAATACAGTATTGATTTTAAAGTATTTTTTTTTTAACTAATTTATCAACACATCTGAGAGAAACGTTGATATTCTGGATTATTTCATCTCAATTCCTCTGTCACTGTGCCTTTCCTTCATACATATAAATGAGGTAGCTAGTCTTATTGGCGTCCATGCAACCCAGTTGCTTAGCAACAGTGTCATCTTGTCTATTCATGAGTTTCCTCTGCAATGATTTATTTATTTTTCTCCACGCAGGATTTTAGCCTCACCTGGCTCTGTGCAGAACTTCCTCCATGACACTCCGCTTGTGTTCGTCCTTCACGTCCTCGTTGATGTCCGTCCCTCCGAAGACCACTCCGAAAGGCACGCCGACATCTGCAGCCATGTTAAAAACAGAACGCAACACTCTCGACAAGCTCTTACGGTGAAGAACAGACGATACAGCTGATGAATTAAGATCTTTTTATTATTAGCATTAGCCATGTAGCTCCAACACAGATGGAATGAAGCTAAAAACCTTTAACAAAGCTATATTGTTCTACGCTGGTGTGTGAGTGTTTGTGTGTGTAAACGGTTTGTGCAGTTATAGATCACCTAAGAGGAGTCTTCCTCCTTTAAACAGATGGATCGCCAGCGCTGCGTCAAACGGTTCTTGATCTTGACTCATCAGCAGCGTTATCTCAGAAGCCGAGCTGAACTCTCTGGTGTCCCGGAGCACACACACATGACCTGCGCTCTCGATATGGTCCCTAAAAACACACGTTACACCAAGACTCCAGCAGCAACACCATCACCACACCGTTCCTAGCTAACTATGTCAGATTAGCATAGTATTATACAATTGCAATGTTCGTAAAACGTGTGCTGACTCATGTAACACGCTAACTATACACATCGATTAGCTAGCGGTGTATGACTTAGCACACGTAGCTTAACGTCTTCTCTACTCAGCTAGCACAGAACATTATCAAAAGTTTCAGATGTAACGTTTGAAACACACCGTATAATAATATAAATACAGTCTTTATGATTTTATTTACAGATTACACGGTCACGTTTAAATCAGTTATTTATTTAAATTATACACACAATTTTAATTGACATTTCAATCATTTCATGAGTGACTTAAAAGAAAGAAAAATGAGAAAGAGAGAAAAATAAGGGTCGGCACTTAATTAGGACAAAAGTAATGGCGCCCTGTAAAAGGAGAAAGAGGCAGGGTGTGTCTGCGGTAGCCGAGCTGCATTACTGGAAGATTCAGTACATGCTGTGCTTAGGAGGCACGCTCTCATCGATTCGTTGTGTCATTTTCCGCTCACCTTTTATGGGGTTTTGTGGGCGTGGTTAAACGTAAATCAATTATCCAATATACATGCATGATAATTTACGGTTGATCGGCATTCATCAAACCGAGTACAAAGAAAATCAGAGATATTTTGTAAATATAGGAGGTATTTTAGTTCGGTTTGGCCTGCACACACATTTCTGCACAGCTTTACTAAAAGATTGATATTGTTTGCGTGTGTAAAGTAATCTAATAACTGCATATTATTGTAATAATGATTAACAGGACCTAATGACTCCGGGTCTGCATGAATCACGTAATAATTAGATTTCACTACAAACAGCAAGACCTTTTGGGGTTTTTTTTTTGTTCGTTTTGGTTTCCTATGCAACAGGCCACGCCCCTGTAAGCAATGGAACCTTATAAGTACATCCCCTGCCAACGAGCAACTGTAAAGCCACGCCCCCTGACAACAACAGTTTCTGAGATCTTTAAAGCCGACGAAAGATTAATATACTGTTATTTTTTTTTCTCTCTTTAAGTAATAAATGAGAGTTGATTTTGGTTCTGTTTGTATTTGATTTGCTATTTTGCGCTTTTTATACATTAAACTGTCACTTCCGGGATTATATTTTCAAAGCATATTTTCTTCTTCCATCTTTCCCGAGTATTCAACATGAAATGGATTAATTTGTCTGCTCTCGTAAAGGTTTTTAATTTAATAAATAAAATAAAACCTGCTGCTTTACCTTATCCTTTCGGCAGTAGTACAGTTCCCAGTTTTGGGACTGAGGCAAGCTAGGAACAGTATTCTCATTTCTCCACGGTATCGCGATATAAAGCTGAAATAAATTCCAATTTTACAGTTGAAATAGTATAAACAAAGGCTGCTCTGTTTAATAATCTTTTCCTGTACAACAAGGACACCGGTGCTATATATTTACACGGATATTTACTTTTCGTATTATTTTCTTTACCTACCCATATTCGAATAAACCCGGAAGTTTGCTTTTGATAATTGATGCCCTACTAGCCAATCTCTGCGAGGAGGCGTGATACAGATAGCCAATCATAGACAAGAAGGCGGGACATGTATGAATACGGGTACGTAAACGTGTAGTTTGCTTTTAGCACGGGTCCGTTCGAGATAGCGTTCGTCGGGAAACAAGAAATAGGTCCGATTAGTTCCTGTTCAATACCCGGTAAACAAAACTATAACCTCTATGATATAACCAAATAAAAGTTGTTTATAATTATTTAATTTGAAACTGAAGTTATATCGCAAGTCTGTTATTAAATATCATTTACAGTGACATAATAATATCGGTGTAATAGACAGTGACAAAGTTTTACCTCTTTTTGTGATAATGAAATGTAGGCATGAATTTAATTAGTTTTTTTTTTTAATTATTTTTTTCACACTATAAAGATTTTAATAGCAATAATAAACCAGTCTATATCGAAAATAGAAAATAACCCAATCACATGTCATAATTAATATCCCTTTTACAACATACTAAATATGTTTGCTTTTAAAAATGACTTCTGACCTCATATTTTAAAATTATTTTAAACAAACTGTCTTTTTTATTATCTGTGTCACTGTTGTGGTTTTGTTTCTTTTTTATTTAATATTTTAATATGATGTCTTATTGCCTGATTGAACACATTTTATTTAAAACCTTTTAAATAGCATTTATAATTAATATAAGCGCCTATACAGCACTGAACCGCTAATCTTTAAATAAATCATAATCAGAATAAACAGAAACAAGGTGTGTATATTGTTGCTTATAGCAATCAACACTCAATAAAAAAAAAAGAAAAGAAAGAAAAAACTTGCCAAGTGGTTATTAACAGAAAAGAAATGAGAGGTTGTGTGATTATTTTATTAGGTTGTTGTATATATTATAAAATATAGAGAGACGGGGGGGAAAGGAAGAGAAATGAGAAATAAAAGAACTTCGAAACTATTAAAAGAAAGAAGGAATGAAAAGAAAAGAGGAAAATAGCAGATATGTAGAGGAAAAAAGAGAAAAGTAAAGGACGCTGTGATGAGGTAAACATTGAGCGACACGGAAGTGAGAGCGTCACGTGCTCCCAGGGCGCCACGCCATTGGTCAGCGTGAGCGCGTAACGACCCCTGTGTGGTGTTTATATGAAGCGGATGATCTGAGATTGGTGGTGTAACAGTGAGCTGAGTGAATCCGCAGTGTTTATAACTCGGCTGTAGGCGGATTAGAACCCGTGATAGCGGTTTGTGTCACACACACACACACACACACACACACACACATCTGATCTCGGGGACAGTGAACTAGTGCTCGGGGATTAGTCTGTAGAGTTTCAGCTGAAATGTTGAGCAGGAGCTCGGTGGAGGAGTTCAACAGCAGGCGGGTGGATGGCTGAACTGTCAGACTGAGAGAGTGTGTGTGATTCAGGTAATGTTCACATGCAGTGTGTGTGTGTGTGTGTGTGTGTGTGTGTGTGTGTGATACAGTAATCACGAGTTAGAGTTGCAACACAGGAACAGCTGATCAGAAAGCCCAGTACTGTTCCTCTGAGTTGTGTTTGGTGATATTGTGATGATCTTTACAGATAAAAACAAACATGATTCATCTGTTTACTAACTCCATGGTGACTAAAGATTAACCATATCCTCTGAATATGAGCAATAACACACTCTCAGAATGACAGAGAGTAAATGATACACTTCTTTAAAAGTGTCTGATTCCCCGACATTCAGTAAACATGTTTCTGTCTATTATCAAATATTAATCATATTCTCATATATTTAAATATTCAACAACCAGCTGATGAATATTTATGATCCATCCGATTAGACGTGCTGAGTGTTTCCCAGGTTAAGAATCAGAAGTGACAGACCTCTATGATAAAGCGATTCTTACGACTCCGGGTCCAAAAAAGTTGGGACGCTGTGTGAAATGTAAATAAAAAAACATTTTTATTTCCTTAAAATTGTTCAGTTTCAACATTTTGATATGTTTCCTGTGTTCTGTCGTAAATAAATAACGCTTGAGGTTCATGAGATTCGCAAATCGTCGCGTCCTGTGTCTATTTACGTTTCTCACAGCGTCCCAACTTTCTCGGATTTGAGGTTGTAGATCAACCTGAATTCTCGACTCTGATTGGTCGGAAGGTGTTGAGTTTTCTGTAACAGCAGCTCTGACAGTAGTGCAGCTCCAGATCACAGGTTTATATCGATATGAATATTAACGAGCACTTCGACAGTGAGAGTGTTCTGTGTGGAGAGGTTTCTGTAACGTGAACGGAAGGAGTCTCCAGTGTCGGCGCTTTGTAAGAGTCCGAGGTAACGCCGTGACTGTAAAGTCTGATCTCCTCGTCGCTAACATGACGAGCTGTGAGACTTCATAGAGGGAAGAAAGAGAGGGACGGCGAGGGAACGAGTGTTTACAGCCGCTGTAACGTACGTGAGAACAGGAAGTAACGTGTTTTTATGGCGGTTCCACAATGTTAAACGTAACTATAAATGGATAAAAAGTATGCTGTGTTTATTCTTTAATGAATAAGAGTGTAATCGTTGGCACGTTGCTGTGGTGCAGTTTTTCTTTCAGGGTTCCTCTGAAGAGACGTCTTTGGTTCCTATAGAAGACCCCCGGCGGCACACGTCATGTCCAATGCGGACGTAAACGAGAGCACTCCTCTTTTGGACAGCACGGGGACTCATTACAGGCCGGAGTCGATTTTCCGAGGGCGTCGCCTGGCGTGCGCCGCCATCCTGCTGGCCGAGTCTCTGGAGCGCGTGGCGTTCTACGGCATCACCTCGAACCTGGTGCTGTTCCTCAACAGCAGCCCGTTTTACTGGGAGGGAACGCTAGCCAGCCAGACGCCGCTCATCTTCATGGGCGTCACGTATCTGGTGTCTCCGTTCGGCGGCTGGTTGGCCGACGCCTGCCTGGGAAAGTTCTGGACCATCGCGGGGAGTTTCATCTTGTATTTACTCGGCATGCTGCTGTTCCCCTTCGTGTCCAGCGATAACACTCGGGTGGCTCTGTGCGGGGAGGAGATGGGGTTTCCTGTCCAGCCGGTCGAGTGTTATAACACGAGCGCGCCACTTCCTGCCAACGTGAGCTGCCCGACGCGGCAGGCCTACTGCGGTCCTGTGATCTACACGGGCCTGGTCCTGGTGGCCCTGGGCGTGGGAGCGGTGAAGTCCAACATCACGCCGTTCGGAGCGGATCAGGTAACGGACTCTGAGCTCTCGAGACTCCGGGTCAGCGACCGATTCAGGAATTAATCACGCTCGGTCTTGCTGAGGTTTCCAAAGTTGCGCAAGTTTGGAAAGTCTGGAATAATGAAGCCTGTTCCTTCCAGAGCTGAGAATATTCTGTTATTCGTGTTAATCTCCAAATCCGCCCAGCGTGCTCCATGTTTTACCCTTCCACAAGGCGCTGATTAATGATCTTTAAAAAATGATCAGTTTAAATAAACAGTCTGACAAATTCATATTAAAGGTCTTAAAAAATTTTATCTTTTAATTTGCGGTGCAAAATTTTATGGATGTCGAATTCATATTTAATGATTAATGATTATGCAAATTGGAAACACCCCTCCCCCTTCCATAACCCGGTAAACTGGTGTAGTAATCGCTGCATTTGCATATTTGAACCTGATTGGCTGTTGCATTTAATGATGCAATAACACTTGCCATTTGTATGTCCAAGTCACCCGTCCCCCACGCCACAATTTAAATTTATTTATTTATTTATTTATTTATTTTATTTATAGTAGCTTACAGTAACTGAAATATTTTAGCCGCTTTTACGGTTTAGTCAGTTTATTTCTATTTTTATCGATTTAGATTTTTATCAATAGCTAATATTATTGTTTGTATATTATATTTCTTCATCTATCTATCTATCTATTATTATTATTATTATTATTATTATTATTATTATTATTATTTTTAGTAGCACTATCAAGTTCTGCAGCTTTCATGAAACCAGAAAAGTAAAGCAAGTAGAGTGCCGAATATATTTTTGCGGAAAGCAGCACCACGACGTGAATCGAATCTTCATTCGACTCCTGATTCTCTCGATCTTGTATTAACATCAAAGGAACGCTCCTGAATGCTGTACGAAGCTGAGACAGGCTGCGTGCAGTGTTTCTGATGTAGTTGCGTAAACTTTTTTCGGTTTCATTTCATGAATCCGCCGAGGAGAAGCGTACCAGACATTATTTCTGATTAGAGGCAGCGAACAAAAGAAGAAGAAAAAAAAGCCAGGACAATCACAAGATCGAAACAAGTGTGACCGTCTGTTTGGAGCCACTTCCCGGTCTCTAACAAAGCCAGCCATGTTTTATGTCCAGTACTGAAACGTGTTTTTTTTTTTTTTTTTTTATAAATCTGATTAGATTTTTTGGCTTAGTGTGAACAAGTGAGTCATTTTGACCATTTTAGCTCCACCCACAATTTGCCTAATATGCAAATCATCCTCTTGCAGAGTTGTCCTTGGATTTCTGCTTCATCTTCATAAATGCTTAGAGTTTCAACCTCATTAATTATTAAACATGTTCGTTCGTAAACGACACGTCCGACACGACCACCAAACCTAGCAGGGCGGAGCTTGACTTATTCAAGCAGCTGATTGGCTGCATGGATTCGGATACCAACCTGAAAGCCGTCTTTAAGACAAGATCCATAGCGGTGTGGGTGGAGTTATGGAGAACTTCTTTCACAGGAATTGTCAGACGTATCACGCTGAAATATGGTGTATTTATTTATTTATTTATTTATTTATTTATTTATTTATTTATTTAAATTATGACCTTTCATGAGCCAATCAGGATTCAACCTGGCATTTGACAGGGTTGGAATTGAACTAGCGTCACAAAACTTGAGCGCCATGTTCGTCTATGGTCTCTTTAGTGTTCTTGTGCCATATGATGGCTACCAACTGAGGAAGATGAAGACCTAACGCATGCTTCCTCACCTTTTTGAACGGTCGCTCATGTTGCGTTCGCTATTTGCCCTCTTACTCGCTCACAGATGCCCACGATTGGCTAGTGTCCCTGCCGTTGATCGTGGAGAGACTCCATGTCATAACTCCCACCCTGAGAGCACGGCTGAGTTTCTCCGCTAGCTCCACGGCGTGGATTTCTATGGCACTGTATAGATTCGAACTCCTATTCTCCCGACAACAGCATAACCGCTTTAGGAGCGTGACTTTTTTAGTTCTATTTGTTACTGGCAAGTAGAGGCACTATTTACGAAGGATGCTTGGACCCCGCAGATCGCTGCTTGTTTTGAACGTTATTTGATTTCTCGTCGATCTGTAGCATTTTTAAGTTCCTAATAATATAACAAGTATAAATACATTAGTAACTCGGTGTATTATGTATCTGTATGATTCTTTGCAAATCTTTCCGACCTCCGTTATGGAAATAGACCCGGAGTCCGTTTGCAGAAGGTTTCTACCGGTTGACGGACGAACTCTCGAACATACTGCTGCCTTTGCGGCTGTTTAAATCCGTTACGTCTAGATTTTACTCCAGGTCACATGACCCCTGAGCAGCCTCCCTCGTTGCGTCTTATTAAACCAGAATGGAGGAATGTATGATCTTTTTCTGGGAGTTCATGGTACGTCATAAAGGTTCCTCCAGAATGTTTATTAGAAATGTGGATTTCTCGTGTTCCTTAATTGGATTTCTTTGTCAGTTTATTGATAAATCAGTAATTGAGGTTTTTTTTTTCTTTCTGTTCTTCACATTCGACTCCCACGCTTTAATAAAATCAAGGACACGGATATCGAGCGGGTTACGGTGCAGCTTCGTCTCAGTAAATTGCTTGAGATGAGCTCCTTTATCACGGAGGCATGGGATTAGTGCTCTTCTACCCTTTCTGTGTATGAAGAGCTGATATGAGTATTTAGAGCTGGAATATTTTTAAGAGCGTGTTTGGTTTTGGAGCCCAAACAAACCTCACTGTTTAGATTTAGACCGTTACTTTTTACTCGTATTCATCAGAGGTTCCTTTTGCGTGACATTTTCCAGATGCAGCGTTGAACGGAGTTTGTATTTCTCTAGCGATACCCCATCGCTCTTCACTAATAGAAGCGTGCTGTTATTGATTAGACGCGGTGGGAATAACGACGCGGTCAATACCGGGCGTCTCGTTTCGAGCATCATCAGTGTGTCCATTTGAATAATGTCTTCTTGAACGCTTAACTGCGTCGACTTTTCTATCGTTCATATTTACGACCGAGAAATAAATGAATAAACGGGCTGATCGATTTATCGTGCCTCGTCGCAGGTGAAGGATCGTGGTCCAGAAGCGACGCGGCGATTCTTTAACTGGTTTTACTGGTGCATCAATCTGGGTGCGATCGTGTCTCTGGGCGGTGTCGCGTACATCCAGCAGAACGTGAGCTTCTCGGTGGGATTCACCATCCCCGCCGTCTGTCTCGGGATCTCTCTGGTCATCTTCCTCCTGGGATTCACCGTGTTCATCAGCAAACCGCCGGACGGCAGCGCCTTCACACACTTGGTGAAAATCCTGGGGTCGGCCTGCTGTGGAGGACCTGCACAACCTCAGCTGCTCAGGTAAGAACTCGCACTGAGAAATGACGGACGGACGGACGGATGGATGGATGGGTAAGTTTACTGATGGGTAGTGTGGAAGGATGGATAGATTGGTGGATTGGTAGACAGATGGGTAGAGATACTGAGACGGATGGGTAGGTTGATGGAAAGACATGGCTTAATGGATGGCTAGACTAATTTATAGGAGGATTAATGGATGGGTGGATTAATGGATGGGTGGATTAATGGATGGGTGGATTAATGGATGGGTGGATTAATGGATGGGTGGATGTCTATTTGTGGTGACCGTTGTGTAGGTGAAGTGGATGAGCAGGCTGATGGAAAGATGGATTTATGGATGAATAGATGGATACATGTTTGGATGGATTGATTTATGGAAAGTTGAATGGTGAAACTGATGGACGGATGCGTAGGGTGATGGAAAGAAAGGTAGACTGATGGATGGATGGATGTGGGGATAAGTATGACTAGTTGAATGGCAACATGGATGGGTGGAGAGAGGGATGAATTGGAGAACAGTTGGCTGGATAAAGGGTATGGGTAGAATAGATGGAGGAAGTGAATGGGTAGACTGATGGATGTAGTTGAGTGGGTAGATGGATGTAGTTGAATGAATTGGATGGATAAACTGGAAGGATCGACAGACGGATGGACAGATAGATGGATAAATAGATTTGGATTGATAGATTTATGGATGGATGAAGAGATGGCTTCATGGATGGATGCATGTATTGGAGGGATGGAGAGACGGGTGGATAAAGTCGATGGATGGACAGATATATGGTTGGATGGATAGCTGTATGAATGGAGAGAATTTGGATGGATGGATGGATGGATGGATGGATGGATGAATTATTCGGTTTATTGATGGATGGATAAATGGATGGTTGTGTGGAAGAATGTGTAAATGGATGAATGATGGATAAAAGGATAGATGGCTAAACTAACATGTGGAAGGATGTTGGATAGATAGAACCCTGGATGGATGGATGGAAGGATGGGAAGCAAGATTTGAATCCAGGTCCTGTAGTGAAAAGGAAAAAAACTGACCTCACTTTCACTTCCTGCTAAAATCTCCATTGAAACTAGAACTCTGACGTGTGTTTCCTGCCCACTGTCGCAGGCCTAAGCCCAGTCTTCTGGACGGAGCGAAGGTGACCTACGGGGGGAAGTTCTCCGAAGAGAAAGTAGAGGAAGTGAAATCTCTACTGAAAATCCTGCCTGTGTTTCTAGCACTCATCCCTTACTGGACCGTCTACTTCCAGGTCAGTCGCACACACTTCCTGTACAGTTGTCTAGTCATACTTCGATTTTAAAGAATTAAGTTAATATCGAACTACTAGCGGATTACCCAAGATCACCGTGGGTAGCTGGGATGCAAATCAGGCACTCGGATGTCGTCATACACAGGGGGCGGGGCTTATTTATTGCACACAAAAATGAACTTGTGCAATTATTAAAAATACTTTTATGTGCTCACGACTTTTTGTCATTTCTGTGGTGAATCTGAACGTTTCTGAGGAATTTTCTCTTTACGTCAAAAGCTTTTCATTTACGAACTGCTAAAAATATCATTTTGAAATTTGGGGGATTTTTTTTGGAGGCCAAAGAAAAGTGAAGTTCCTCTTTCACTCTCGCCGGGACCTTCACACATGACTCTGTCTTTTTCACAGGAAACGCGTCTGTGCTCGTTTTTAAAACATTTGGGTTTTTTCTCATTTGAGTCATCTTTAGATCTGGCAGTATTTTCACTTTCTTTTGTGGATTTGTCCAAATTTGTATTTTTTTTTTTTTTGCTTGATGAAACCGAACTGTGATCGTCATGAACACAAAAAAGCTAGATTAAATTGATTTATTTATTTTTTTAAAAGAGTAGATTTTAATCACTGAAGTCACAAACGTCTAAGATTAGCCCCGCCCACTTCCCATCACAGATGGGAGAAATCCTAGTGAAGTTTAATATTCGGAGCCTGGAGAATTAAGACACGTTTCCGTCTCGTGCGGATTACTGTACTCCCTCCGTCACACGGCTCTCCTGTCTCATTTTCTTTGGCAGAATGAACTCGGCGTGATGCCGAGATGGTCAAGTGGGCTTGAGAGGATATGAGATTCGTTTCCCACCACTTACGTGGTGTCGTATTTCAGGACACATTCTGCTCGATTTCTCTCTTTCTCTCCGTTACCTGCTCATTACCTCTCGTTATTACCGATATACCTGTTTCCCTCATTTAGCGGGACTTCAAGGTGACTTTAGACTCCTTTGTAATCTTTAGAGAATTCTCTATTCTGTTCTTCTTATGCGTTGCTTTCATGCCTCGTGTCAAATTTACTGCTGAAGCTTCCGAACAGTTTCTGAAAGGGAGAGATGGAGGGAGAGACGGATGGATAAATTGCTGGATGGATCGGCGGATAGAAGGACGAAGTGGACAGATGGGTGATGAGGGATGGATGGACACGTGTGGAAAGGATGTGATGTATGAGAGAGAGGGGATATAGATGGGGATGGGGATATAGAAGGAAAGAGAGACCGTGACAGATGGATGGATGATGCACAGAATAGTGAAAGATGGACCGAGAGAAGGGCAAAGCTAATATATGGAGTGATGGATGAATGGAGTGATTGGAGGAGAGATAGAGTTATGAATGAAGTGATGGTTAGAGGGATTGGTGGAGAGGTTGGGTGGATGGATGGATGGGGTGATATGTATAAAGTGATCGAGGGGTAGTGTAGCGATGGATGGACTGATTAATGGATGAAGTGATGGATTGAAGGAGTGGTGGATTTTTGTGATGGATGGATGTATTGAAGGAGTAGAGATGGAGTGATGGATGACATGGTGTGTGTGTGTGTATAGGGATGCATGGGTGGAATGAAGGATGAATGGTATGATGGATGGAGAGATGTATGTAGTGATTGAGGGATGGTGTAGTGATGGATGGACTGATTAATGGATGGAGTGGTGGATTTTGTGATGGATGGATGTATCGAAGTAGGAGAGATGGAGTGATGCATGGAATGATGGATGGAGTTATGGATGAAGTGATTGAGGGAGTTATGGAGAGATGTATACAGTGATCTAGAGATGGCGTAGTGATGGATGGAGAGATGTATACAGTGATGGAGAGATGGCGTAGTGATGGATGGAGAGATGTATACAGTGATCAAGAGATGGTGTAGTGATGGACTGATTGATGGCTGGATGAATGGAGTGATGGATGGAATGATGGATGGAGTTATGGATGAAGTGATTGAGGGAGTTATGGAGAGATGGATGGAGAGATGTATACAGTGATCTAGAGATGGTGTAGTGATGGACTGATTGATGGCTGGATGAATGGAGTGATGGATGGAATGATGGATGGAGTTATGGATGAAGTGATTGAGGCAGTTATGGAGAGATGTATACAGTGATGGAGAGATGGTGTAGTGATGGATGGAGAGATGTATACAGTGATCTAGAGATGGCGTAGTGATGGATGGAGAGATGTATACAGTGATCTAGAGATGGCGTAGTGATGGACTGATTGATGGATGGATGAATGGAGTGATGGATGGAGTTATGGATGAAGTGATTGAGGGAGTTATGGAGAGATGTATATAGTGATGGAGAGATGGTGTAGTGATGGATGGAGAGATGTATACAGTGATCTAGAGATGGCGTAGTGATGGACTGATTGATGGCTGGATGAATGGAGTGATGGATGGAATGATGGATGGAGTTATGGATGAAGTGATTGAGGCAGTTATGGAGAGATGGATGGAGAGATGTATACAGTGATGGAGAGATGGTGTAGTGATGGATGGAGAGATGTATACAGTGATCTAGAGATGGCGTAGTGATGGACTGATTGATGGATGGATGAATGGAGTGATGTACGTGTGTTAATGTTCCAGATGCAGACGACGTATTACCTGCAGAGCCTCCACCTGCACATCCCCGGCACCGAGGCCCAGAACTCCACGGAGCTCCAGCAGGTAAGAGAGAGCCGTGACATCTCCTGACGCCTCCCAGAACGAGCCGATCATCGTCCGGTGTGAGCAGAACCGTGCAGAACCGTGGGCTCTTCAGGTGTCTTCACCTCGAACACGCTCACACAGGCTGGAATAAGGCGCTGCTGAGGTTCCTCAAACCTCCTCCACCTCAGGAGCTCGTTATCTCCCTCAGCGTGCAGCTTCCACCGTAACGCCGTAACCGCTTCCTGTCTTTACTCCTAAACACGGCTATCAACATCACTCCCACGTATTTATAGGTTTAGAACAGCAAAATTGAAAAAATATAAGTATATTTTCCTTTTTTCTTCTTTTTTTTAATCCATTTAGTTTTTGTCCTATAACTGTTACTTCAGAATGATTGATTGTGGAAAGCCAGTGTGTGAGTTTTGAGGGTAGCTGAATTGAAAACACTCTCTCACTCTGTCTCTCTCTCTCACTCACACACACACACACACACACACACACACACACACACACACACACACACTCACTCCTCAGCCATGAATAGCGATGAAGCCGATACACTCCTGCGGGGCTGCACAGGAGCACAGATATGTCATGGGCAGAGATTTCGGACGTCCAGCTGAGAATTTTTTTTCTCCTCCGTTGCATCAGACCGTACAGATGGAGTGTGTGAACAGTTGCTGCTCAGGCGGTGTGTTACTGTAACCACGTTCGCAGGATTAACTCAGAAACGTTGGCCCACGTCCCGTGCGTCCGTTCGTTAATCGGCGGTCAGCGTCGTCTGTGACGATGTGTAAGCGTTTATTGTTGATTCGTGATTCGTTTACTGTTTGGATCCTGCGGGTTCTTTCACACACGCCCTGTTTAGTCTAGCCGGGTTTGAACGGAACCCGCTCGGCGCGGTTCTTCAGGCAGGTGAGAACGCGGCGATCGCGTTCAGGTCCGAGAGCGGCCGAGTCGACTCGAGCGAGAAACCGATTTCGACTCCGAATCGACTCGCCTGTCGGAAGTGAATCAAAACACGACCGATTCAGACTCGGCGCTTCCAGTACTCCGTAAAAGGACTAATGGGTGTGCGAGGAATTTAAATAATAATACTTTTTTTTTTGATTCGTGTGTTTGCGATCTGCAACGCCGGACAAATCGGAACACGCCGGTTCGGTTACTCTCGCGTATTTTTGCGCCTGTAGGTGGTGCCGTCGCGCCCGTGCCCTCAAAAATCCGCTTTAAACCGGCAAATAACTTGACGCAGATGCCGAAAACGAAACCGGAATGATCTAAATAAAGACGACGGCGTGTTATAAACGATAAACGCTGCTTCTCAGGAAGGACGAAAGCGTCTCCTCGGGCGTTCTCGGGACAGGAGGGAGACGAGAAGCTACGTTTACGTTCGCGCTTATTTCTCAGTCTCTGCGATTCTCCGACGACGTCCGCGTGAGCTCGGCGTCTCTCGGTGGGACGTTATCGCGGTGTGATCGGTCACACGGTGAAGGTCGAGTAGAGGAAGTGGAGAACGAGGATCAGGAACTGAAACAGGAGGGGGGTAAAAAAAAACCTACTTTAATTTAAGGGAGCGTTTTTTTTTGGTCTGGTTTAAACACCAGGTTCCTTATTCTGGGTCGATTTTAAGCGGCATCACATGGTCCCTCCGACAGTCCCTCCCAGCTGACGACCGTTCCGTGAAAGCCGAGCTCGAGCCGTGATGATTAGTTTTGGCACCCCGCCGGACAGATTGTCTCTTAAAGTTTTAATTCGCTCGGTTTCTATAATTGATTCGTACAAAACGACGCATTGTTTTAAATTCTTTTTCATCGCTCCGCACCGTACGGGGTTCTGTTCTGCGATTCCGGCGTGCGGCGTGCAGAGGGATATTGTGGAGCGGGGGTGGGACGGAGAGATGAGACGCGACAGCTCGAGGAGATTTGATG
>NW_026521116.1:32500-40000 GCF_001660625.3 Ictalurus punctatus
TATTCCCGACAAATCTCTGCTGCTGGATATTTCGTCTCTGATTCAGCACGAGCTCCACCCCGATCCCCGAGGAGGACGAGCAAGACGGCAGCGGAGCTCCTCACAGCTCTGAGGTTACGGGATGTTCGGGTGAAAATGACCACCTGGTGTACAGAGACTCCCACGCGCCGGCACTTTCAGCCAGTCCGTCAGAGACATGCCTGATCCGAGCCGGCCTGATCCGGGCCGGCCTGATCCGGGCCGGCCTGATCCGAGCCGGCCTGATCCGAGCCGGCCTGATCCGAACCGACCTGATCCGCGCCGGCCTGATCCGCGCCGGCCTGATCCGAACCGGCCTGATCCGAGCCGGCCTGATCCGCGCCGGCCTGATCCGCGCCGGCCTGATCCGCGCCGGCCTGATCCGCGCCGGCCTGATCAGAACCGGCCTGATCCGAGCCGGCCTGATCCGAGCCGGCCTGATCCGAGCCGGCCTGATCCGAGACACAAATCCAAGACACTGCCTAAGCAGCACGTTTAGATAATAAAGCCAGTTTGTACTTTTGTTATACTAATTAGCATCGTATAATTCTCGAGGTACAGTATTTTCACTGCAGGGAAACGAACAAACGTTTATATATAAACAAGTGAAAATGTCTTGTTTATAGGTGTGTTTAGTTGTTTTTTTTTCCCCCTCATACATGGGATTACTCGGCGTGAAAAGTTTGACACAATGAGACGTCCAAGCTTGAAATTAGTATAAGATATAAGCCTTATATAATCTTATATCTGTGGTCTATAGCTCCGTGTCGTAACCGGTCCGTTAAACCAGCGTACGATGCTGTTCTAGTAAACCAGCCAACCAGGAGAGTCGATCATTTTTCCGATACCGGCACATCAGCTTATCGTTGATCGGTTACACGCGACGTTTTTACCGTAATCCGTTTAAGTGCAGCGTCGTCTGTACGAGTCCCTGCGAACGAGCTGTTGCTATAGAAACCATCACGTATTACAACGAGCGCATTAACACAAACCTGGGAACTGCAGCTGCACTACTGTCAGAGATGCTCTTATAGAAAACTAATCACCTCCTGACTAATCACAGTCCGGGACTCGGCAGCGCCGCGCGATGACGTGAGAGCTCATGTGATTAGACATGTATAATAATTCTTTCCCATGTTGCCCGGTTCTACTTGGTGTAGTACAGTCGGTTTTCTCGAGTGCTTTTATATCACACGCACGCACGCGCACGCACACGCACACACACACGCGCACACACACACGCGCACACACGCTTTGCAGCTTAGTGCATCTCTTTTAATCCATTGCAGCTTGGTAGCTTAAGGGAACAGCAATGAGCGGACGCTCGGCGCTTACACAACCTTGTTCCAATGTACACACACGAACACACACACACAGACACACCTGGCCACCCTGTTAGTACTGGCAAAGCTGGAAAACACACACGCGCGCACACACACACACACACACACACACACAGCTTGTTTGTGCCTGAGGCGGGATCCTCTGCTCCTGAAATGTAGTTATTCTATCCTCAGGAACAAAGCTGACTTTGAAAATTCACCGAGACGCTGAACTCAGATTAAACACTTCATCTGTTGTGTGTGTGTGTGTGTGTGTGTGTGTGAGAGAGAGAGAGGGAGGGGGGGTTGTATCCTCCGTGTGAGCTACTTGAACATTACACTCCTTCAAACATGGAATAGAAATTAAACACCGTCAGCTCCTTTTCCTGTGTGGATGAAGCCGAACCGTAGCGAGGACGCGGACGAGTAAATAGGATCTCGGATTAAATGCGTTTCATGCTAGGATACCTTTAAAAAAATAATAATAATCGTAGTGCTCGGACCAGTAAATAAACAAATAATTAAATAAACGTGGCGTCCGGACGCCCGGCCGAATACGCGTAGTGCTTGTACCTGTAAATAAATAATGTGCGGGTATCCTAAATGAAGACATGGAGCGCTTTGGCCGCTCGATAAGTTCCTCTTGTGCTCGAGTCTAAATAAATAAGTTTAGTGCTCGGAATCCGAAATAAATAAGTTTGGCGCTTGGACCCCTAGACAAGTAGATTTAGTACTTGGAGCCCTAAATAAAAAAATTCAAAAATAAAGAAATGGTGCTTGGACCCCTAAATAAATGATGCTTGGGCATCGCACAGTAATAAATGTAGTGCTTTTGGCCCCCAGACAAATAAATGTATGGTCTGGATCAATAGATATGTACATTACTGCCTGGACCCTTATATCAGTAATATATGGTGCTTGGAAACCCCTGAATAAATAAATGTGAGGTCTGGGTAACCTTTGGGCGAATACATTTAGTGCTTGGAATCCTAAATAAATACAGTAGGTGTTTGGACTCCTAGGTAAGTAGATTTAGTACTTGGAGCCCTAAAATAAAAATAAATAAATAATAATAATCGGAGCCCTAAATAGACTATGCGTGGGCATCCCAAAGTGCTTGGACCCCTAAATAAATACATTTGGTGCCTGGACCCCTTGGCAAATAAATTTAGCGCCTGGGTTAAGATATGTATATCAGTGCCCGGACCGGTACGTGAAGAATATCTGGTGCTTGGAAACCCCTAAATAAATAAATAAATAAATAAATAAATAAATGTAGTGTTTTGGCCCCTCGATAAGTACATTTTGATTTTTTTTTTTTTTTTTTTTTTTGTGAATGGACCCCTAAATAAACAGATTTTGCCCTTGAATCCCTAACTAAATAAATAATGCTTGGACCTCCAGTCAAATAAAGTTGGTGCTTGGATAACTGAATGAAAAACGCTGGGAAATTGTGTCCTTGTAACGCAAACACACACAGTGTGTAGGAGAGAGATAAGATGTTTTGGCTCGCATGATGCTTCACTATTGACCTGATACTTAATCTATTAATAGCTTGTTCTCTCATTTCTCTCTCGCGCACACACTCGCAGGCACGCACTGTACGTCCTGAGACACGAAACCCTGAGGGTTGTTCCAGACAGACGCCGTCTGCCCCTCGCTGTCCCTTCCTGAACACACACACACACACACACACACACGCACTCGTACAAGGTTTAATTGAAATTGCTGGGATCGCTGCGCTGTTCGGAGCCTGGTGTATTTTTCCTCCTGTAGGAACAGTAAGAGGATGAACCGTGTGTAAATATTAAGCGCTGATGACTCGGGGTTCGATCTGAGCTCAGATTAATATCTGCTGTAGAGGAAAGGAGAAAGTCAACAACGTGGCAATGTTTTTGATGTGAAATGGTTTATTTTCCAGAGCAAATGGTTAGCATAGCAACTACAGTGTGTGTGTGTGTGTGTGTGTGTGGTGTGTTTTAGGTATCTTGGAGACCAAGAGGTTGGAGATCGTTCGCAATGAGGTCCCGATCAATCAGGACCTCGGCGGTGTGACGTATTACGCAGCCAACCTGCCCATATGGTGGCAGATTCCTCAGTACGTCCTCATCGGCATCAGCGAAATCTTCGCCAGCATCGCAGGTATCCACACACACACACACACACACACACTTATATAAGAGAAGTGAGGGAGCGTTTCCTTTCTCCTGTAGGTGTGATTAAACCGTTGTAAAGTTCACAGGTTAACCTGGGATTCCGTCTTTTGTTCTTCATGTCAGTGACACGCTTCATAAAATCCTCATCAAGCGTGTGTTCGGTTTCTGTCCTCGTCCTGTCGCAGCTTGTAAAGCGCGGAGTGGGTGTGAGGAGGGAATACGCGCCGGATGTACCGCGCACACGCATTCACAGCTAGGCGCAATTTAACGTAGGCAGTCCATCTACTGGTGTGTTTTTAGGAGGAGGAGGAAACCAGAGAACCCTGAAGAACACCCGTGCCGGGGACCCGGGGACCCTGGGGCTGTGTAGTGCACCACTGCGCCACCACCGAGACCCAGATGATATCGATATCGAAATAATTGTGGGTGTGGAACGCATTGGGCATGGACCAAGGTGTGGTATAGAAGAAGTGTGGAGAGGGATGAGGTGGCCATGAAATGAGGTTGGATCAGAAAGAGGTGGAGGTGGGTGTGGAACGAGGTGGAGATGGGTGTAGAAGAAGGTGGGTGTGGAACGAGGTGGAGTTGAGTATGGAGTGAAGTGGGCGTGGAATGAGGTGGGCATGGAGCGGAGTCGAGTTGGGTGGGGAGGTGGGTGGGGGATGGTGTAGGCGTGGAATGCAGTGGAGATGGGTGTAGAAGAAGGTGGGTGTGGATCGAGGTGGAGTTGAGTATGGAGTGAAGTGGGCGTGGAATGAGGTGGGCATGGAGCGGAGTCGAGTTGGGTGGGGAACTGGGTGGGGGATGGTGTAGGCGTGGAATGCAGTGGAGGTGGGTGTAGAAGAAGGTGGGTGTGGAACGAGGTGGAGTTGAGTATGGAGTGAAGTGGGCGTGGAATGAGGTGGGCATGGAGCGGAGTCGGGTTGGGTGGGGAACTGGGTGGAGGTGGGTGGGGGATGGTGTAGGCGTGGAATGCAGTGGAGGTGGGTGTAGAAGAAGGTGGGTGTGGAACGAGGTGGAGTTGAGTATGGAGTGAAGTGGGCGTGGAATGAGGTGGAGGTGGGTGTGGAACGAGGTGGAGTTGAGTATGGAGTGAAGTGGGCGTGGAATGAGGTGGGCTTGTAAAGCGGAGTCGAGTTGGGTGGGGAACTGGGTGGAGGATGGTGTAGGCGTGGAATGCAGTGGAGGTGGGTGTAGAAGAAGGTGGGTGTGAATCGAGGTGGAGTTGAGTATGGAGTGAAGTGGGCGTGGAATGAGGTGGGCATGGAGCGGAGTCGAGTTGGGTGGGGAGGTGGGTGGGGGATGGTGTAGGCGTGGAATGCAGTGGAGATGGGTGTAGAAGAAGGTGGGTGTGAATCGAGGTGGAGTTGAGTATGGAGTGAAGTGGGCGTGGAATGAGGTGGGCATGGAGCGGAGTCGAGTTGGGTGGGGAACTGGGTGGGGGATGGTGTAGGCGTGGAATGCAGTGGAGGTGGGTGTAGAAGAAGGTGGGTGTGGATCGAGGTGGAGTTGAGTATGGAGTGAAGTGGGCGTGGAATGAGGTGGGCATGGAGCGGAGTCGAGTTGGGTGGGGAACTGGGTGGGGGATGGTGTAGGCGTGGAATGCAGTGGAGGTGGGTGTAGAAGAAGGTGGGTGTGGAACGAGGTGGAGTTGAGTATGGAGTGAAGTGGGCGTGGAATGAGGTGGGCATGGAGCGGAGTCGGGTTGGGTGGGGAACTGGGTGGAGGTGGGTGGGGGATGGTGTAGGCGTGGAATGCAGTGGAGGTGGGTGTAGAAGAAGGTGGGTGTGGAACGAGGTGGAGTTGAGTATGGAGTGAAGTGGGCGTGGAATGAGGTGGAGGTGGGTGTGGAACGAGGTGGAGTTGAGTATGGAGTGAAGTGGGCGTGGAATGAGGTGGAGGTGGGTGTGGAACGAGGTGGAGTTGAGTATGGAGTGAAGTGGGCGTGGAATGAGGTGGAGGTGGGTGTGGAACGAGGTGGAGTTGAGTATGGAGTGAAGTGGGCGTGGAATGAGGTGGGCTTGTAAAGCGGAGTCGAGTTGGGTGGGGAACTGGGTGGAGGATGGTGTAGGCGTGGAATGCAGTGGAGGTGGGTGTAGAAGAAGGTGGGTGTGAATCGAGGTGGAGTTGAGTATGGAGTGAAGTGGGCTTGGAATGAGGTGGGCATGGAGCGGAGTCGAGTTGGGTGGGGAGGTGGGTGGGGGATGGTGTAGGCGTGGAATGCAGTGGAGGTGGGTGTAGAAGAAGGTGGGTGTGAATCGAGGTGGAGTTGAGTATGGAGTGAAGTGGGCGTGGAATGAGGTGGGCATGGAGCGGAGTCGAGTTGGGTGGGGAGGTGGGTGGGGGATGGTGTAGGCGTGGAATGCAGTGGAGGTGGGTGTAGAAGAAGGTGGGTGTGGATCGAGGTGGAGTTGGGCGTGGAATGTGCTGAAGGTCAGTACGGAATGCAGTGGCTGTGGAAGGAGATGGCTGTAGAACAAGGCGGAGGTGTGTGTGTAGGTGGAGAACGATGTGAAGTACATGGTGTGTGAGGGATTATTTTTTTTCGTCTGAGGAGCTTCATGGTTTCCTCAGGGTGATAAAGCGAGTGCAGCTGATTGACCTTACTGCTGTTGGAGATATAAAATAACCTGAAGGACTAAAACAGCTTCATAAACCCTGAGCAACCTCGCCTCACTTCTCCATCAGCTCTCCTGCAGTAAAAACACCGTGCGAGATGTTTTATCAGCTTTGATCCATCTGTAGACGTTTTTACCTCCAGTTTCATTCATTCACAGTAATGACTGTTCTGATAAACGAGCGGCCTCGTTAAAGCGCCCTCCACCCTCGCGCGGTGTCGCCGCCGAGCTCACGCTTTTATTCACACGGCTTTGTGAGGAATCTGCGGCGCTATCGCTCAGGGGCGATCGATCTGGAGCAGCGGTACCTTATTACACTCTCACACAGAGGACGGCCGTTTCATCCAGGTTTCCCTCGGCATGGACCCTTAACAATGACCAATGACCATGCTGTGTGTGTGTGTGTGTGTGTGTGTGTGTGTGTGTGTGTGTGTGTGTGTGTGAGAGAGAGAGAGAGCCGCACTCACACACCCATGTGTCCTTGGTTGTGTTACGGTCCCATTCTTAGCATCTCAGTGGGTTGGTAAGTGGGGCAGAGCTTAAAACCTCCTTTCTAGTTAATTGTGTTAAGTAGGGCGGAGCTAAAAGCCTTCAAAATGTATTGTGCTAAGTGAGGCGGAGCTTAAACCTCTCTTTATTGTTATTGGTGCCAAGTGGGGGTGGAGCTTTAAGCTTTTAAAACCGATTGCGGGTGGAGTGTAAAGCCGCCTTTAGAGTCAACTGTGCTAATTGGGGTGGAGCTTAAAACCTTCCTTCTTGTACCAAGTTCTAGGCTGGGTAGAGTATTCAGCAGTCAGAATTATTTGTGTGAAGTGGGTGGAGCTTAACGTCTGCTTTTAAAGTTACTTGTGTGAAGTGGGTGGAGCTTAACGCCTCACACACAGTTAATTGTGTAAAGTGGGTGGGGTTTAGAGGCTCATTCATAGTTACTTGTGTGATGTGGGTGGAGTGTAAAGCCTCACACAGTTAATTGTGTTAAGTGGGTGGAGCTTAACGCCTCACACAGTTAATTGTGTTAAGTAGGTGGAGCTTAACGCCTCACACACAGTTAATTGTGTTAAGTAGGTGGAGCTTAACGCCTCACACATAGTTAATTGTGATAAGTAGGTGGAGCTTAACGCCTCACACATAGTTAATTGTGTTAAGTGGGTGGAGCTTAACGACTCACACATAGTTAATTGTGATAAGTGGGTGGAGCTTAACGCCTCACACACAGTTAATTGTGTTAAGTAGGTGGAGCTTAACGCCTCACACATAGTTAATTGTGATAAGTGGGTGGAGCTTAACGCCTCACACATAGTTAATTGTGTTAAGTGGGTGGAGCTTAACGCCTCACACACAGTTAATTGTGTTAAGTAGGTGGAGCTTAACGCCTCACACACAGTT
>NW_026521116.1:47500-55000 GCF_001660625.3 Ictalurus punctatus
CATTTCTCCCGCGTGTCAGGAGACAAGATGATTAAAACTCCTCACAATCGGAGGAACGTTTCTATTTTCGAATCCCAATTTCTTCTTCTTCCCTCCAACAAAAGTTTGTTTCCCTCAAAGCGCTCTTGTTTCACCCTCATGTGTCTGCATCCGCCGCTTTGATTCAGCAGCTATGTACTTTCTTCTGCAGCTGCCATGTGTCGCTAGGTGAAGTGGGGATGTTGAGTTCGCGGGTGATTTAGCTAACGAGCGTGAGTTCGCGCTTCTCGTCCAGCTGAGTGGGCATGCGAGTCAGCACGGCTCGTGCTCAGACAGGTCCGCGATTAAACTCCTAATTTACTCATCATTACGTAAGAGCCACCCCCGCTGACTCGCTCCGGAACCTTTTCCCGTGGTTTAAGTGGGAAGGCTGGGTGGAGGAGTTCTGGATGCTTCCAGGAGGCCAGAGTCCACTGGTAATAAGGAATTTAAATAAGGAAACAAAGCTTGTTATGGAACAAACGACACCGTATTAACAATTGTTTGGTTCCTGTGAGAAGTTCACGGGCTTCTACAGAGCTGAGGATGGGGTTTTTGTGTGTGAAAGTAATCGTCTCAGCAGTACTGATGAATGGTGCTAGAGGTGGAGGGCTGAGTCGAGTAATATGCTGCAGGAAACATCCAGGGAAATGGATGAGGGGAGGGTTACACACTGGGCTGGAGGAGGAATGAGACAAAGAAAAGACATGAGCTGACCTGTTTCTCTCTTCAAGCACATGATTGATGACGGTGAGAAAAGATCAGAAGTCAGAAGATGAATATAAGACAATAGATCAGAATTTCCTGATATTTACGTCTAGATGTGATAAACAGATCGGAACATGGCACTTTCTGTTTGAATCCACCCACTTTTCCAGTGCTCAAAAATATTGGAACTGACATGTATCTTGTTAGCCAGGTGTATTCGGCTCGCTTGATTGTTTAAACAATTGAAAGCTCTGAATGTTTATGCTTGGTTTCACCCGTAAAGACCGCTTTTGTCGTTAAAAAGGATAAACCAACATGAAGATCAGAGAGCTGTCTATGGGAGAAAGTTGAGAAAAGCGGGAAAATCTATCCGAGGCATTGCACAAGCATTGGGTATAGTCAATACAACAATTTGAAATGTCCTGAAAAAGAAAGAAACCACTGGTGTACCAACAAAAAGGCCAAGGAAAACAGCAGAAACGTCGTGAGAGCTGTGAAGAACGACCCAAAACAACAGTCCGAGACATCACCAAGAACCTCGACAGGGCAGAAGTGAAGGTACCACAATCCGCTGTTCAGAGAAAACTTTGAGAGTGGAAATATTGAGGCCATAACACAAGATGCAAACCGCTCATCAGTGCGAATAGAAAGATCAGATTGGAATTCGCAAAGAAATACAGAGATGATCCAGAAAAGTTCTGGAACCAAGATGAACCTCTAATAAAGTGATAGAAAGGCCAAAGTGTGGAGAAAGAAAGGATCTGTTCATGATCCAAAACATACAAGCTCATCTGTGGAACATGGTGGAGGTAGCGTCATGGCTTGGGCTTGCATGGCTGCTTCTGGAACATTCTTACTGATCTTTATTGATGATGGAACTCATGATGGAGCAGCAGAATGAATTCAGAGGTTTACAGAAACAATCTGTCTGACAAATCACAGAGAAATGCATCCAGAGTAACCGGGAGGACCTTCATCATGCAGCAAGACAACGATCCAAAACACACTTCCACCTCGACACAGGACTTCATCAGGGGGAAAAGTGGAAGGCTTTAGACTGGATCACCAGACCTTCATCCAGGAGCAGCATTTCACCTCCTGAAGAGGACACTGAAGGGAGAAAATCCCCAAAACAAGCAACTACTGAAAGAAACTGTTGTAAAATCCTGGAAAAGCAACACAGAATAAGACTGCACCAGCTCGGTGATGTCAGCGGGTCACAAGCTTGATGCAAGGGATGTGCAATCAAACACTGTGCTGTGGAGGGGCTGTGTTTCAGCAGTTTGCACTTTCTCCTGTTATCATCTCACCCTCCTGAACCGTTGCCAAACATCGATGGCTTCCTTTAATGTGTTTTATGTGCAGTCGTCTTCACCAGGCATCACTACTTGAAAGGATACGGCCACAATGAGTGCACACATAGTGAAGAGCACTGGGTAGAACCCTGTTACAGAAATCCTAGTCTAGAACATTCTGGATGCGTCCTAATGGAAAAGTGTGGCAAGATGGCAAGGGCTGGAATTTATGTCCTGTTATTTTTACACCACGTTAGTTTGTTACACCATAATCTCTCACTTCATGTGTTTTCCTCAGGAATGTTTTGCACTATGGTTAGGGTTTATTGTTGACTTGCACACACTGAAGTTTCACCCCCCCCCCCCCCCCCCCCCCCCAAAAAAAAAAATCTAGTTTCCTGTGCAATTTTGTTGATGGCAACAAGCAACCTATTAAACTCCAGCAACACTTTGTTTTAAAATAGAAGCAGTTAATATCCCATGTGTTCATATAGAAGCTTTCTCTCTGAACAGCTGGCTCGCTAATTTTGTAGCGAGAACAGACATAATTATACATGACAGCAGTGTTTAAATCTGTAAAGCTGCAACAAATTGTGCAGTAACTGCAGTAACACTAATGGGGAAAGGTGTGGAGTCGGAGAATAGAGCACTGTTGATCGGGACTTACTGGCTGATGGGAGTTAGGGATGCAGGATGGATCTATGGATGGATGGATTGTTAGGTGGATGGATTTATGGTTGGATGGATGGATCTTGGATGGGTGAATGGATTTATGGTTAGGGAGGTGAATTTATGGATGGGTGGATGGATTTATGAATGGATGGTTAGGTAGTTGTATGTATTCATGGATGGGTGACTGGGTTGTTGGTAGGGAGGTGGATTTATGAGTGGATGAATAGTTAGGTGGATTGATGGGTAGGTGGGGGATGCACTTAGGGCTGGATGGTTGGGTAGGTGAATGGATTTTGGATGGATAGATTTATAGATCTTTGGGTAAGTGGATAGATTTATGAATGGATGGTTAGGTATGGATTTATGGAATGGGTGTGTGGATGAATTATGGATGGGTGGGGTGAGTGGATGGATTTGTGGCTGGGTAAGTGGATGGATTTGTGGGTGGGTGGGGTGAGTGGATGGATTTGTGAATGGATTTGTGGATGGATTTGTGGATGGGTGAGTGGATGGATTTGTGGATGGGTAAGTGGATGGATTTGTGGATGAGTAGATGGATTTATGGGTGGGTGGGGTGAGTGGATGGATTTGTGGATGAATTTGTGGATGAGTGGATGGATTTATGGGTGGGTGGGGTGAGTGGATGGATTTATGGGTGGGTGGGGTGAGTGGATGGCTTTGTGGATGGGTAAGTGGATGGATGGGTGGATGGATTTATGGATGAGTGGGGTGAGTGGATGGATTTGTGGATGAGTGGGGTGAGTGGATGGATTTGTGGGTGAGTGGATGGATTTGTGGATGGGTGGATGGATTTGTGGATGAGTGGGGTGAGTGGATGGATTTGTGGATGAGTGGGGTGAGTGGATGGATTTGTGGTTGGGTAAGTGGATGGATGAGTGGATGGATTTGTGGATGAGTGGGGTGAGTGGATGGATTTGTGGATGAGTGGGGTGAGTGGATGGATTTGTGGATGGGTGGATGGATTTGTGGATGGATTTGTGGATGGATTTGTGGATGGATTTGTGGATGGATTTGTGGATGGGTGGATGGATTTGTGGATGGGTGGATAGAAGGATAGTTAACTAGATAGATTGTTAGGTGGATGGATAGATGATGGGTAGATAATGGATGTGAAACACCGTGACTAAAACTATAAACCTGCCCTAAATCTCTCGCATCCTAATTTAAATATAGGGTTACAGTAAATATAACCAGAAAGAATGATTCATTATTAAAGTTCAAATAAAGTTAATAGGGTGATCCCTTTTATCTTCTGTGAAGTCAGTCTCTCATCTGTGTTCAGTTCAAGAATTATAGTATAATTGTGTCCAAACTGTACTGATGAAGTAGTAGTAATAATAATAATAATAATAATAATAATAATAAGCAGCAAAACAAGATCTGTTAATCCAAATTTTAAATAATAATGGTAAGAAGAGGAGCCATGTGAGCAGTGCATATCTCCATAACCTCATCCACATTCCTCTCTGTTTCTCTGTGTCCTCTTGCTGGTGTTAATGAAGTGTGTGTGTGTGTGTGTGTGTGTGTGTGTGTGTGTGTGTGTGTGTGTGTATTTATATATATGTATGTGTGTGGGGGGGGGGGGGGGGGTGCCCTGGTCTGTTATAGATACAGATGCACAAACTCCTGCCTGCAGGCTTACATCCTCCCTACTGAGTGTACTGCTTCCCTTCTCCACCTATCACACAGCAGCACAGAGAACACACGGCACACACACTGTGATTCCACTGCTGTTTTACTCAACTACCCACCGAGAGAGACGGAGAGAGACGGAGAGGAAGACAGATGGGTCTGAAGGTTGTGTAGATTATTGTATTTGCTGGAAGGACTCGAACACTCCATCATTCCAGAAGAGGAGGTTCGGAGGAGATGAGCAAGAGAAAGATTGCAAGAGAGGGACATTGATGTAAGAGGAAAGGACAAGTTTATTATTTTTATTGGAGGAAAAAGGGAAGAAGGACCGGACTGTCATGTTTCTATCCAAAGTGTATTTAATGTTGAGCACAGTCCTACGCTGAGGTCTTTATAATGTTATAATCTGAGAAGAGAGTTGAATAAAAGGCACATATGCAGATATTTAAACGTATGTAAAGGAGATTTATTAATACACAACACATGGTCATGCACAGGAAGAGGCTGGACAGTGGGTGAAGTGATGGATGGAGGTTAGGTGGCTGGATGGTTGAATAGTTGTGTGGAAACAGGAAGGGCTGTAAATGGATGGATGGTTAAGTACGTGGATAAATTTATTGATGGATGAGTGGATGGATGGTTTAGTATGTGGATGGATTTATGGATGAGTGGATGGATGGTTTAATAGGTGGATGGATTTATGGATGAGTGGATGGATGGTTAGGAAAGGTGGATGGATTTATAGATGGTTGTTCAGGTAGATTGTTGATTGGGATGGGGGTAGATTAGGCTTGTTAGGTGGTAGGATGTTGGGTAGTGGGTAGATGATGGATGTGTATATTGTTTATATACTGGAGGTGTGGGCAGGTACATGTATGGTTGGATGGATGGATAGATGGATAAATAGGTTGCTGCATGCATCAGTGGTGGGATACAAGGATGAATGCTTGGCTGGAGCATTGGTTGAATAGATTGTCGGACGGTTGACTGAATGGTTGAATACATGGATGGATGGTTGGATAGATGAATTGGCTGAATGGATTAGTAGATGGATGGTTAGATGGAGGGATGGATGAAGAGATGGTTGACCATGTGGCTGAATGGGTGAATAGATTGATTGGTGGATGAATATGTGACCAGAGTGTCCATTCAGTTGGCTGAATGAATGAATATATAGATGAAAGAATGGGTGAAAGTATGAATAGATCAATGGTTGGATGGATGGATGGATGGATGAATGGTTAGTTAAATAGATGGATGGATGAACAGATAGTTGGACATTTGGCTGAATGGATGAATAGATGGATGCGTGAAATGAATATCTGAAATTCCAGCAATATTAATCAGGAAGCCTAATTTTTTCTGCAGACTTGCGAAGTTTTCAGCTTGTGCTTCTTAAAAGAACTTTTCAAGCGTTAACTGTTCATCTCTCTCAGTTTTATTCCCCCAGAAGAACGGAGTCGTACTCTGATTGTCACAGTTCGATGAACCGGTGTCATGATGGACTGTAAATGTCAGACAGGAAGTGACTGTAGCTTAGAGTCAGTGTGGAGTGAAAGCTCAGACTGAATCCATCATCTCACATCCGCCAGACGGGACAGAATCATGTGAAGAGCTGGAGTGAAGAAGAGCAGGTTCACGTCGTGGAGATGGAGTGAGGAAGAGTAAGGAAGAGCATGATTTACCTGAAGTCATTAAAATGACTGAATGCATGCTGTCACTTTATCTCAGTTCGGTGAACTGTGTAACCGTAGGCAACCAGGAATCCAAAAACCATGTATTTTCATAATTAACATTAATGTCAACAGTAATAATCAGGTAGATGAAGATAAATTCCAGATGAAGGAGATGAAGATATTACTCATGCTGGAGCTTAATGAAGTGTGTTATTCTTTCACTTAATTTAGCTTATTTGTCCCTGCGCATTTCCTAACCCTTTCATTCAACCAGGATGATTGACATAAATCATTCGTTTTTCTTTCTTCTTTTTTTAAAACTCTTCGTTAACTCATTGGAACTGAAGTATATTTACTCGCCCGTGTCAGTACCCTGTGCGACCGATCCCGTGTTCCTTCCTCCTAATCATCGCTTATAGTCTCAGACAAACCACCGCTCTGGAAGTGACATACTGACTGATTCCTAAAAAACAAACAAATCATCAAAACAAAACAAACAAACAAACAAATACACAAGCACGAGCAGCTGATTACACACAGATTGATTTTACACACAAGATGTTAAACAGAAGCAGATTATTGGATTAAAAGAGATTAAATTCATTCTGTTTGATTAAGAGCAACATGTTAGATCACTGTTTATCTCACCATTGGGAGAGAAACACCGAGAGGTTTCGGTGAGGGAGGCGTGGCCTCTGTGCCTCAGTCCCAGTGAAGGAGGCGTGGCCTCTGTCTCCGTCCCAGTGAAGGAGGCGTGGCCTCTGTCTCAGTCCCAGTGAAGGAGGCGTGGCCTCTGTCTCAGTCCCAGTGAAGGAGGCGTGGCCTCTGTCTCAGTCCCAGTGAAGGAGGTGTAGCCTCTGTGTCTCAGTCCCAGTGAAGGAGGCGTGGCCTCTGTGCCTCAGTCCCAGTGAAGGAGGTGTGGTCTCTGTCTCAGTCCCAGTGAAGGAGGCGTGGCCTCTGTCTCAGTCCCAGTGAAGGAGGTGTAGCCTCTGTGTCTCAGTCCCAGTGAAGGAGGCGTGGCCTCTGTCTCAGTCCCAGTGAAGGAGGCGTGGCCTCTGTGTCTCAGTCCCAGTGAAGGAGGCGTGGCCTCTGTCTCAGTCCCAGTGAAGGAGGCGTGGCCTCTGTCTCAGTCCCAGTGAAGGAGGTGTAGCCTCTGTGTCTCAGTCCCAGTGAAGGAGGCGTGGCCTCTGTCTCAGTCCCAGTGAAGGAGGTGTAGCCTCTGTGTCTCAGTCCCAGTGAAGGAGGCGTGGCCTCTGTCTCAGTCCCAGTGAAGGAGGCGTGGCCTCTGTCTCAGTCCCAGTGAAGGAGGTGTAGCCTCTGTGTCTCAGTCCCAGTGAAGGAGGCGTGGCCTCTGTCTCAGTCCCAGTGAAGGAGGCGTGGCCTCTGTGTCTCAGTACCGTGGAAGAAGAATCACATTCAATCACATTGAAATAGCTTCAGATTGTATAGAATTTATGTCTTTTATGCATGGAAGCTTT
>NW_026521116.1:60000-95000 GCF_001660625.3 Ictalurus punctatus
ATCCCTTTTCATCAGCAGCCGTTTCTCTCGTGATTCCTTTTCAAAATTAATTGCAGTAAGCGGCGTCAGACTCCGTGTGAGGTATTAGTCATAGCAAACAAATAATAATGAAATCGTGTGTGTGTGAGAGAGAGATTACAAGATGGAGAAGAATGAAATAATAATTAGTATCCGTGCTGATAAAGACGTGTGCTGCTCTAACTCCCATCTGAATGTGATTATACACAGTGATTGGAGATCCGCCCACGCGCTGGAAATATTTAAATTCCCAGAAACACTGTCGCGTGCCAGGGAGAAGGCTCGAAGTACACACAACAGTACGGTGAGCCAAGATTAGCAACACGACCACACACACACACACACACACATTAATGTATGGAAAGTCCATGGATAGCGTGTTGCGTGTTGAAGTAGTGGGCGTGGTCAATGCTGATCTAGCACCCGCCGTGTGAAAGTCCATTCGGGAAATAAAAGCATTATCATAGAATAGTTTCTGAAAAGGTCGACGTGAGACCACGGTTCACGCTCGGGTTCCTCCGTACACACCTCTGGTGCCTGGAGAAATACATCGGGTGCTCTGGGCTATCAATAAATAAATAAATAAATACATTTTGTGATTGGACTTCTAAATAAATAAGGCTCGGGCATCCTGCATGAATACAAATAAACACAATAAATACATTTCCAGCTCCAGAGAAATAAAATGTCTGCCTGGATTTCCAGACGGTAATTCGGCCCAGTGCCCGGGCCCCTAACGCGTCCCTCTTAACGTAAAAGCGAATTTGATGGTACGGACATTTCCTGAACGAGGCTTCCTAATCACAGACCTCGTTAACACACCTCTGCGTGACAGCACTGGAGACATTCCGCCACAGGGCGTCTATACGTCCGCGAGGCGAGGCGAGGGCGAGGCGAGGCGAGGCGGGGGAACGTGGAGAACTGGAAGTCTATAAACGGAGAAAATCATTTAGTGCTGTGCGGTGTGCCGAGACGGCCTCGCCGCCTCCGCCGCCGCGGAGACGAAATAAAAAGAGGAACATGATGGTGTGTTAATTACAACCCGAGTGCCATCCGTCTTCCCCTCGCGTGGCGTGACAGTGAAATTTCTCCGTCCTTCACACGTCGCAGACTGCGTGTCGTGATTCGCCGGCCCTCGGAGCGACGCTCGCTCCCTCCGCGTCGGCTGCGGCGCCGATAGAGCCGCAATCGAAGTCTCGCCACGGAGACGGAAAGAAAGAACACGGTCATCTATCAGCCTGCCGTGTGCGGGGACGACAGGACGTGCGCTGAGAGAGAGAGAGAGAGAGAGAGAGAGAAAGTTGCTGGACAGGAAATTGGAGAGTTTAGGAAGGACTGCGCAGGAGCGATGCGATGGACTCGACACTCTCGCTCAATCTCGTTTCCATTCAGGACGCGGTAATGGATGGAGGCGTGTCTGTAATCACACCAAGCAGCAGGAGGAACGTCGGAACGGTCGATACGGGCGTCGCGTCACTCCTGCGCTAAACGCTGAACTCCACGAAGCAGTCGGAGCGGGAATCAGGAAAAGCGCTCGGACTACATTCATCCAGGATATCTAACGTGGACCGCTTCTCTTTAGAATCTCGGAACGTCACCGACACGAAGCTGGCTCTGCGTCTAAAAAGAGGCCGAGAAGAGAACCGTCCTGTCATGATGGCTACATCGGAGAGGATCGTAGCTCATTCGACTCCAAACTGAACCCGAAGGCTGAGCGAATTAGCGTCTATATCTATAAAAGCAGACACGGTGCGCGAACGGACGCCAAGGGTTTCCTCCCTTCCTGTTTATTCTTTTTATATAATTACAGATTATCGTCTCTCCGTGTTAAACACTCACTCCATTGGCGTCTTTTCCACGAGACTTTAAAATCCAAACCTAAACACGGACGTGCCTCCGTTCTCCTGGGGAGACATCGGCGATACGTGCCTTTCACTTGCATCCTGGAATCTGATTGGCTCTCGTAGGTTATGACCTAATAACACCGCGGTTTCATTTGAATATTGCGAAAGAAAAAAAAAAAAAAAGCGTTATGCATTACGAAGATGTGCACTGACTTCCTGTTCGCCCCGGCGTCCGGGGTCTGGTGCGAAAACACGGACCGGAGGACGATCGGCTGTGGCGGTGTGTCTAGACGTCTAGAATATTAATCATCCTGTTTTTACGGCTTCATCAGGCGTCATTTCCCGGTGAATAACGAGTCCGGCTTTCGGTCATCACCGCGAGTGCTGTCTAATCTCTCCTGACCTTGCTTCGGTTACAATTAAAGGATAAATCGTCTTCGCCGACTCTCGCCTCTTCATAATCATGAAGACGGTTTCCGAGCCGAGAACGAATACGAACGTCACGTTAATTGGGTGGCGAAGAGGAAATACGACGCTCTTCCGCTAATGCCCGGGGAAATCCGGCTCAGGTTAATTAGACAAATGCTGGCATTTGTGTACTGAACACTTGCAATAATTCAGCTTGAGAGATTATCAGCGAAATGCCACATTAACATACACCACTGCCTTCGTTAATTCATTCAAACGGCTCGACGATGGGAGAGAGCGAGCGCGAGAGCGAGCGCGAGAGCGAGAGCGCGAGCGCGCGAGAGGAAGAAAAACAACCCCGATGTAATGTAATGTAACGTAACGTACACGTTCTGAAAGTCAGGAGTCGGTGCGCATACGCGACACGCCGTCTTTCTTCCGTACGATGACATCAAGACACCGTGTTCCGCTCTCTCTCGAAACTTCTCCCTTCGGCGCTCGCTAATCACGTACAGTGCGAGAGTGATCGGAATAATGCATCGACGTCCGAGTCGTCCGGCGGAGAACAGAGACGGAGAGACAGTCCTAGCGAGAATGAACAAGACGTGCTGGGGATAAATGGGACAGGAAACGTGAACGTTAAATGAAACTCGGACTCACGTGATGCTCTAGGTTGCCAGATTAAGACTTTGAAGGTAAAAAATGAAAGTCACGGGTGATATTTTGCTCGTGGGTTCGTAGTAATGCAGTCGGATTCCGCGCAGAAACGTCAGACCTCGTTGTCCCGCGCGGGAACTGGAGAACCGGCCAGTCTGTGCGAAGGGACGCAGACAGCAGGTTGTTTTCCACCTCTTCTCATCTCTTCGTAGGCTCCAAACGCACGGTCGTAATTTTTGGCTCGTCCTTGTGTAACTCAGCTCAGCCTCCTGCTGTTTTCGCTCTAATGATGCTGGATTTGTAATTGATTTAAATTAGCTTTGGATATTTTTTATTTATTTATTTATTTTTTTGCCCGTTTTTTCTTTTTTCTCTTCTGCATTATGAAAATTGTTCCGGTCACAAATGATTAAATTAGAGCAGAGATGATTTTTTTCTTTTTTTTTTTTTTCTGCGCTATCTGGCTGGGAACAGCTTGACTCGGATGCTTCCAGCAATTGAAGCTTTTGCATACCGAAGATTTGGGGAATAAAATCGGGTTTAAACAGGGCACGGGGGGGAAAAATGGAATAATTTAGTGCGCTGAGGTGGAAGATGAAGTGAATATAGTGTTTATATTTTATACGCAGAAACACTCTTAACGCCTCGGGCGCCAGGTGTGCGTTTGGGCTCGTGGAGAACATCGCGAGCTCGGACGGATCGCACGAGGTCACCGGAAGGAACGAGGACATCCGATCTGTCAAAACAATTCTATGTGCACTTTATTTACAGTGAAACAATATGCATCAATAGTACACTCATTGGTGTGTGTGTGTGTGTGTGTGTGTGTGTGTGTGTGTGTGTGTGTGTGGAGCATCTGCAAGCTTCGCAACGCTTTCATTTCTTTTCTCTCTCTCTTTTTTTTTTATCTAGAAAAGGCGCTAGAATAAATTCGTGTATAAATGAAGAGGAACAAAATGAAGGACAATAAATGAAGATAAATGGAGTTTTGTGTCCGTTGATTTAAAAACTCTTTCGCTACGAGTACCGTGACGTCAGGTAGCAAGTCCTTTGACAGCTGCCGTGTTGATCCGAGAGTTCAACATACGCACGAATGTTATATCCCATGGGTTGGTTGTTTTTTTTCCCCGGGGTCCTCCGAGAGCGTGTGATGTTTCCGTGACTGAATCCTGGCTCTATGAAGAAGGCATAAGGGTGAGTTCTGCTGTTTAACACGTGCCGTCACGTCGCCGACTACGCCACGTCTTTTAAAACACTGTCGTTTAGCCGCTCCATGTAGTTCTGCAGCTCTTTGGACTCTCGCATGTCCACTTCCTGACACACCCACTTTATTTCCTCGTCCGGCTCGTCTCCGGGAGTCTCGCTGGCGGGAATAGTGGTGAACGTGGTGAATTTGACTCTCTTCCTCTTGGTGGTGGGCGAGTCCCCTTTGGCGTCTTTCCCGCCGTTGTTCTCGGCCCCTCGGTGCTCCTGCCGCTCGTGACTGTTCTTCTGTAGCGAGCCGCCGTTGAGCAGAAGGCTTCCTTCCTCCAGCGCACCGATGCTGGAATCCAGGATCGTGATCTGCTCGTCTGTTTGCGGCGACAGGCTCACGTGACTCTCCAGAAGCTCCGCCTCATTTCCCAGCCACACCCAGTCATGTGCGTGGTTCAGACTCTCCTGACCCTCGATGCTCATCTCCTTATGGCGATATTTCAGCGCGTAGGAAATGCAGTTAATAAGAAAGACCAAGATCGCCAGGCAGAAGACTCCTAACAGGGCGTACATCCCGATTTCCAGGTCCGAGAGTCCTCGGGTGGTCTGGAGCAGGTCGTCGTCGTAGACGCTGTGTCCTCGAGGAAGGTCTACTTGGGCAGGGAAATCGGAGAAATCGACAGGGACGTTGGAAATCTGGCTGCCGTCGTTTGAGAGTTTTTCTCCGCCGGTTCTCCGGATGATTTCTGTCTTGGTCGTGGTGGTGATTCGTCTCATTGCTCCATCGGCGTCCATGTTGGAAATGGAGCTGTAGAAGTAATGGCCATCCATTCCGGTCCGGTCCGGTAAGTTCAGATTCTGCCGGTGGTTCTCGTTGTCGTCTCCGTATTCAGGTTGCGAGACGCTCTCTGTGTGGCCGTATTTCACCCGGACGTGGCAGTTTCCGGCGGCGAGCACGCTGCGGCGGGGTTTGAGTTTCTGACACGACTCGTGGACGCTCATCTCGACGCGCAGCAGTGGGCCCTGACCCTCGGCCTGACCCGTGACTATGGGCCAGCGCCCGGTCGCGTCCTGATTCACGCTCACCACCTCTTCGTCCAGAGAGATCACCGTCAGCACGAAGTGATCCGGGTCGTAAAGGTCCAGAGGGGCCATGGAGCCATCGCTGAACTGGAGCCAAGCACTGATCAGCGCCTCCTACAGGACAGACAGAGGAGAAAAGTACAACAGTTGAAGATTACAATCCAAATTGTTGGTGGTTTTTTTTTTTTAATAAAAATCTACATGGAATAAAAATACGACACGGGATCACATGTCCATAAGTTCACCACTATTATGATTATCAAATTTAAAGCTACAGTACATATTTTCTTTGAGTTAGGGGACAAAAACCTCTAACGTGATGTTCCTGAGCTGCTGTGAGTCGCCCTAACGGTAATACAAATATGGTGACACTTTTGTCTTCTCCGCTGTATTTTACGTTACTAGCTAGTGCTAGTGAGCTAGCACACATCGATGAACCTCGCAGATACACAGCAGCATCTACAATGCAGGCAGACACGAGAGACCAAAATGTTTTTTTCTTTCGCCTGGTCCTCGGTAACTGTAACGTTTCTGAGCACTCGTGTACATCATGACATTTTTATTGGTTCTCATGACGCTTCTGTAAGGTTCTCGAACGTAAGCGGATTATTATAGTGTATCCTCAGAGGTGAGAATATTTGGGCAGAGTCTCAAATGTTATACTATTTACTGTACAAAACAGTCACTACACCATTTAGGCATACTCCGGTAGTTGGTTTAAGGGTTTAAGACGCATCCATTAAGTCTCACGAATGCGTATTAATTTCCGCAAGTAGCTTGAAGTAGCGCTTTCCTACCAAAGGGGGCGAAATTCCAAAATCACACCTCGGACTAGATGACTATCCTAATAACTAATAACTTTAAACACGTTTATACAGAATCGCTATCACGTTACAAATGCTACGGGTTTGAAGTGAAGAACCGTACGCTTCGCTCTACCCGCTAGTACTAGCACGCAGTTCTCGTCGTTTATTTCAAAGCAACACTGAGCAAATCCGCGTCCTAGCTCGCCGAGCTAAACCGCCGACCCGTCCTACATGTCCTCAAACTCCTCAACGTGAGCAGTGTGGCTCTTTATCGGCGTGACATTTCGTGCAGTGTGCGGTTAAGCTCCGAGTTCTGAGCTCTGCTAGCCAGAGCGGGAGCGCTCGATTAAACCGCAAGCCAGCCAATAAGATCGCTCCATTATGGACACGGCCATGCAAACAGGGATTTGCCAACACGCCAGCGTCTTAAGCTTCTCGCTCGCCGGGATGAGATATAAACGTTCCAGATCAGATGCGCTACAAATCCTCTGACGCGCAGGGGCAGATTTCTACCGCCGTCCGCTCGTCGGCACGCGCACGGATCAGTGACGAAACGTGAACAGGCCTGAATGACTGATTATTATAATAACGATCTGTCCGAGTCATCTCATACACACTTTAAACAAAAAAACTCGTTTATGATGAGTAACTTCGTCATCATGGGGTCATGACCCTGCTGTGAGTACTCATAAACGATACATACGTACAAATAATTAACATGATGGCCAGATTAAACATACATAAATGTCATTATGTAATAGTCAATAAAAAGTAGATATACAAAACATAGTTTAATAACGGACCGGTGGAAACGGACATAAAGGTGTTATTACAATGTAATAATGCTCAGTGTTATAACCTTGTCATTATGTCAGTGTTATACAGCAGTTCTTTGTCATTCTATGAGTTCAACAGCCACTCTAGAGCTTCCTTTGGGAGTGCCGTCTTTATTCGTTTTCCAATTCACCCCCTTATGACCTCCTTATGACACGTAACGACCAGAAGTCGATTGCCATGAAGCTCAGTGAAGTCAGTCTGTAAAAAGTCTGATAATACGACCTTATTTAATCGGGATTGAAGAAAGCAGTGACTTTATGATGCTTGTTGGAATACGCCTTTATAACGCTTCATGTAGGGCTATGTCAGCTGTGATGCTACGTAGCCTTATAAGCACTAATCTTAGGTAAGGTGTTACTCGGTATACATCCCGTATAGAACGATAGACGACATACCCGTAGGTCTTCATCCATAAAACAAAGAGTGCAACGCTCATACGGTCATGAAGCATCATAACTCACCAATTAAGGGTTATAACAGTAACAATGCCGACGTGAAATCCCGCCGTATAACAACGCGACACTGCAAAGGTTATGACCCTGACACTGACATCATTATATTTATGATATACATTTTGTATATTATATAAGAGATCTCTTAACATGTAAAGCGTGTCTCTTATTCACGTTTATAAACGTTTATGAACTCAAACGATTTACGAACATTTTGAGCGAGTTGGGATTTTTATTTATTTATGTTTTACACATGGGATCAACACGCGACGCACTGAAATGAGACTTCTATGCGGATGAATGCGAGTTCATGTCGCGTGAGGATTATGAGGCCTTGATCTAGCGGCCGTGTGAATAGTACTGACTGTACGTGTTCACGTGTGAGAAATGTATTGAGGTGAAATTCTCATGCGTCGCGCGAGTTTACAGAGTGTGTTTGTGAAAAAGTCCCTGCATTCACATGCGGCCACCGCGGTCGCGCCTTCAATACGGAAGGCGATGGAGAGACTTGGTAATAAGTGTTCCGAGGCACACGTTCATCCTGAGTGAATGGGGGAAAGTCGGGAAAAAAAACCGCTGAGGTGGTGCGAAACATCGGCATGCGCTACTGATGATGTGAGTCAAGGTAACGATAATTAACCCACTTTCCTCCTCTGAAGCCCTTAAAGAGACCTTAATTACGCTTTACTGTGATTACTACAGGCAACCGGAGCGACCCGTAGTCCCACGGGAACGCATCGCGAGCGTGGAACAAATGGGATATTGAGGGGGAAAATACCGTCTAAATGGACTAAAGCGAAGGAAGGGTTGCGCGTGCGAGTGCGTGTTTATAAATGGGATGTTTGTACGTACGTCGAGCAGCGAGTGTGTGGAAGCGATGGGGAAGAGGTGCACACCGGGAGGTCTGAGCGCGCCGTCGTGTTTCGTGGCGTGTAATCGGCTTAATTTTACGTGCAGGTGTTCTGAGCGTGTAACTGACAGCTGAACAGCCGTTAAAGGAGGTGAGTCATGAATAAAGAATTCCCCTCCTTCACCCCGAGTGCAGTCGATCCAGCAGGATCGCGTGTGCTGTCTGAAGTCTGCTTCTAATGAAACATCAAGGTGCTGCGACATAAGCATTCGTAAACCGTTTATAAGCAGAAAGATGAAAAATGAATTGATCTGTCAGAAGAGATGTGTGCATTAACTCTGGTGTCGGGACAATACGGGCGTTTATAAAACAAATATAATAACCGGGTCAGAGTGACGAGTGTTCATAAGCGAGTTATAACTAGATACAAGAAACATAACTGACTTTTCAGAACTGACTTTTCAGAGACACTGCTATAAGTATCCATAAACAAAGAGAGAAAATATTCATACCTATCATTAAAGTGCCATGATAGTGTCATTTTTCCAATTAACCTGCTTATGACATCCTTATGACATCCTTATGACATCCTTACGACATCCTTATGACTTCATTATGACTTCCTTATGGCATTCTTATGACATCCTTATGACAACCTTATGACAACCTTATGACATCCTTATGACTTCATTATGACTTCCTTATGGTATCCTTATGACAACCTTACAACATCCTTATGACTTCATTATGATTTCCTTATGGTATCCTTATGACATCCTTATGACAACCTTATGACTTCATTATGACTTCCTTATGGCATCCTTATGACATCCTTATGACATCCTTATGACTTCATTATGACTTCCTTATGGCATCCTTATGACATCCTTACGACATCCTTACGACATCCTTATGACTTCATTATGACTTCCTTATGGCATTCTTATGACATCCTTATGACAACCTTATGACAACCTTATGACATCCTTATGACTTCATTATGACTTCCTTATGGCATCCTTATGGTATCCTTATGACAACCTTACAACATCCTTATGACTTCATTATGACATCCTTATGACAACCTTATGACATCCTTATGACATCATTATGATTTCCTTATGGTATCCTTATGACATCCTTATGACAACCTTATGACAACCTTATGACTTCATTATGACATCCTTATGACATCCTTATGACTTCATTATGGCATCCTTATGACATCCTTATGACATCCTTATGACACGTAATGACCTGAAGTTAGCTGTCAAGAAATTCTACAAAACATTGACGTCAGTCTGTAATTAAGTGTCATAGTACCGCCTTATGTCGACAGAAATGTGCGTTAACTCGACATCAGTAGTCACTTTCTGACACGTATATTGTAAATAAACCTTCATAACGGTTATGTCAGTTGTGATGTTATGTAGCCTTTTAAGCACTAATCTTATGAAACGTGCTACTCAGCATACAAATCCGTACACGATGGTATACGAGACCCGTGGCAAGAACATACATAACCCTGTCATTAGGGTGTTTATAAACGATTTATAAGGAGAAATATGAAACATAGGAAAACATGTCTAGCTCTGATACAGCCATGAATCTGTTATTACAACGTAATAACACTGTAATGACGCAGCGAGCCTCAGACACCAAACATGACCGTGGCTCAATTTGGGGTAAATTATAATAATGCTGCATGTGTGTGTGTGTCACCTGTTTGGGCATGTTGAGCACTTCCTGTGTGGTTGCCGTGGCGCTGATGGCTTGGTTACTTCCTGTGCTGAGCTGTAGGCGGAGCGTGAGGCCGCTGACCAACTGCAGGCCCAGTTCAGTGATGCTGACTCGCTCGTCCACAACAGACACCGACTTCTCGGCCAGGATCGAGTCCGAGAGCGGAGAGAGGACCTGGAGAGTGCGCGTACACACACACACACACACACACACACACACACACACACACACACACACACAGAGTTAATAAACTCAGCTCGTACGAGGTTCAGGTTTATAGTCAAGCTGCATATTTACCACAGACATACGATGTGAAGATAAATCTAATCCGCACTCTGTGAACTTGGACAGAATGAGAAATCGATCCTAAGGTTGTTTCTTTTTGGATCTGATTCGCTTCATGGATTTTGGACACACTCGACGTGAGAACACGAGCCGAAGTGATTCTGCTTGATCTGCGTAGATGATCCAGGGTTTGCTGGATTTAGAGCTTAAAGACCGCACCATGAAGCTTAAAACATCATCACTTCCAGACTCTGACAGTAAATTCTGTCCGCTTAAGGAAGAAAAAAAAACTCGAGACATCCGCAGCATTTGAGGCTATTTTAATCCGGCTCACAGACTTCACACAATCTGTATATCCCTCCTCATGTAATGCTTTAATCGAGTGTATGATAAGCTTTAATCTGAACCCTGTCAGTATAACAATGCTCAGTTCTGCTCAGTTCTGCAGGACGTTAGCGCTGGGTGTCGTGTCTGCACCGAGCCAGTGGCAGTTTACCATCACATAACCTCTCCATCATTTCTGCTCTAACATCACTAACATCGCTAACATCACTAACATCATTAACATCGCTAACATCACTAACATCACTAACATCGCTAACATCACTAACATCGCTAACATCGCTAACATCGCTAACATCATTAACATCGCTAACATCACTAACATCACTAACATCGCTAACATCATTAACATCACTAACATCACTAACATCGCTAACATCGCTAACATCGCTAACATCATTAACATCGCTAACATCACTAACATCGCTAACATCGCTAACATCGCTAACATCATTAACATCGCTAACATCACTAACATCACTAACATCGCTGACATCACTAACATCGCTAACATCATTAACATCGCTAACATCACTAACATCGCTAACATCACTAACATCACTAACATCGCTAACATCACTAACATCGCTAACATCACTAACATCGCTAACATCATTAACATCGCTAACATCACTAACATCGCTAACATCACTAACATCACTAACATCGCTAACATCGCTAACATCACTAACATCACTAACATCGCTAACATCACTAACATCATTAACATCACTAACATCGCTAACATCGCTAACATCATTAACATCGCTAACATCGCTAACATCGCTAACATCATTAACATCGCTAACATCACTAACATCGCTAACATCATTAACATCACTAACATCGCTAACATCACTAACATCATTAACATCACTAACATCACTAACATCACTAACATCATTAACATCGCTAACATCATTAACATCATTAACATCATTAACATCACTAACATCACTAACATCGCTAACATCACTAACATCACTAACATCGCTAACATCACTAACATCGCTAACATCGCTAACATCACTAACATCGTTAACATCACTAACATCATTAACATCGCTAACATCATTAACATCGCTAACATCGCTAACATCACTAACATCATTAACATCGCTAACATCACTAACATCGCTAACATCACTAACATCATTAACATCGCTAACATCGCTAACATCACTAACATCGCTAACATCATTAACATCACTAACATCGCTAACATCGCTAACATCATTAACATCGCTAACATCACTAACATCATTAACATCACTAACATCATTAACATCACTAACATCGCTAACATCGCTAACATCATTAACATCGCTAACATCGCTAACATCGCTAACATCATTAACATCGCTAACATCGCTAACATCACTAACATCATTAACATCACTAACATCACTAACATCACTAACATCATTAACATCGCTAACATCATTAACATCATTAACATCATTAACATCACTAACATCACTAACATCGCTAACATCACTAACATCACTAACATCGCTAACATCACTAACATCGCTAACATCGCTAACATCACTAACATCGTTAACATCACTAACATCATTAACATCGCTAACATCATTAACATCGCTAACATCGCTAACATCACTAACATCATTAACATCACTAACATCATTAACATCGCTAACATCACTAACATCGCTAACATCATTAACATCACTAACATCGCTAACATCACTAACATCACTAACATCACTAACATCGCTAACATCGCTAACATCACTAACATCGCTAACATCGCTAACATCGCTAACATCGCTAACATCACTAACATCGTTAACATCACTAACATCATTAACATCGCTAACATCATTAACATCGCTAACATCGCTAACATCACTAACATCATTAACATCGCTAACATCACTAACATCGCTAACATCACTAACATCATTAACATCGCTAACATCGCTAACATCACTAACATCGCTAACATCACTAACATCGCTAACATCACTAACATCATTAACATCGCTAACATCACTAACATCGCTAACATCACTAACATCGCTAACATCACTAACATCACTAACATCACTAACATCGCTAACATCACTAACATCACTAACATCGCTAACATCACTAACATCATTAACATCACTAACATCGCTAACATCATTAACATCGCTAACATCGCTAACATCGCTAACATCGCTAACATCGCTAACATCATTAACATCGCTAACATCACTAACATCGCTAACATCATTAACATCGCTAACATCACTAACATCGCTAACATCATTAACATCGCTAACATCGCTAACATCGCTAACATCACTAACATCGCTAACATCGCTAACATCACTAACATCATTAACATCGCTAACATCACTAACATCGCTAACATCATTAACATCGCTAACATCGCTAACATCGCTAACATCACTAACATCACTAACATCACTAACATCGCTAACATCACTAACATCGCTAACATCGCTAACATCACTAACATCACTAACATCGCTAACATCACTAACATCATTAACATCATTAACATCGCTAACATCGCTAACATCGCTAACATCGCTAACATCACTAACATCATTAACATCGCTAACATCGCTAACATCGCTAACACATTAACATCACTAACATCGCTAACATCGCTAACATCACTAACATCGCTAACATCATTAACATCACTAACATCGCTAACATCATTAACATCGCTAACATCATTAACATCACTAACATCGCTAACATCGCTAACATCACTAACATCATTAACATCGCTAACATCATTAACATCACTAACATCGCTAACATCGCTAACATCACTAACATCATTAACATCGCTAACATCGCTAACATCGCTAACACATTAACATCACTAACATCACTAACATCATTAACATCACTAACATCATTAACATCGCTAACATCACTAACATCATTAACATCGCTAACATCGCTAACATCGCTAACACATTAACATCACTAACATCACTAACACATTAACATCATTAACATCGCTAACATCGCTAACATCGCTAACATCACTAACATCGCTAACATCATTAACATCGCTAACATCATTAACATCACTAACATCGCTAACATCGCTAACATCACTAACATCGCTAACATCATTAACATCGCTAACATCGCTAACATCGCTAACACATTAACATCACTAACATCACTAACATCATTAACATCACTAACATCACTAACATCATTAACATCACTAACATCGCTAACATCGCTAACACATTAACATCACTAACATCACTAACATCACTAACATCACTAACATCATTAACATCACTAACATCACTAACATCATTAACATCATTAACATCGCTAACATCATTAACATTGCTAACACATTAACATCACTAACATTGCTAACATTGCTAACACATTAACATCACTAACATCGCTAACATCACTAACATCGCTCACACATTAACACATTAACAGCGTGGCCATGTTACAGTTATTACAGCTGCTCTGTATCACTCTGGGGCACACAGACATTACTGCTCCTGTCTTTAAACAACCGTAGCGGATGTGTAGAGACAATTACTTTCAATAAATAAATAAATAAACAAATAAACAGTAGATTGAAAAGTCACTGCAGTGATGAGGAGTGGAACACGATGGGGGGGGGGGGGGGGGGGGGGATAAAGGAATAATATATATGAGAAAATATAAATGTGTAGGTGAAAAAAGAACAGACGGTCAGACAAATAGATAGACACATAGACAGACAGACAGATAGATAGACAGACAGATGGATAGTTAGACACAGACAGACAGACAGATAGATAGACAGACAGACAGACAGATAGATAGATAGATAGATAGATAGATAGACAGACAGACAGACAGAAAGACAGATAGATAGACAGACAGACAGATAGAGAGGCAGACAGACAGACAGAAAGACAGACAGATAGACAGACAGACAGACAGATGGATAGTTAGACAGACAGACAGACAGACAGACAGATAGATAGACAGACAGACAGACAGACAGACAGATAGATAGATAGATAGATAGATAGATAGATAGACAGACAGACAGATAGAGAGGCAGACAGACAGACAGAAAGACAGACAGATAGATAGACAGACAGACAGACAGATAGATAGAGAGGCAGACAGACAGACAGAAAGACAGACAGACGGGCAGACAGACAGACAGATAGATAGACAGAGAGTGGTGAGTGTGTACCTGGATGCTGGTCATGCCCGTGCCCACGCCCTCCAGCAGGCGGCCATCTTGTAAGCGTGCGATTCGAGGATCCTCCACTTTCAGGAAGTCCCACACCAGCCCTGTGATGTCCAGCTGCCAATCAGAGCCCAGCATGTAGGTCAGCTGACCTCGGACCTCTGCGGATTCGGCGACGAAGTGAGTGAGAATACGTATGATGGCTCTCTGATACTGCAGGGTGCAGGTCCTTCCTCTCCGCTCCTCATCATCCTCATCATCACTGTCTCGCATCGACCTGACAACAACACGCACATCGTGTCTGTTCACATATCTCCTTTTACCATCCATAAATCACACACACACACACACACACACACACACACACACAGGAGCACATTCTCAGCTGTCAAACCTCCATTAAGTTTGACGAGTCCCTACATCTAATGATGGGAGGACAATTACTCTAATCATTTCACATTAGAGTGCTAAAACAGCATTGGATTAACAGCAGGAGCTGCCACAGAGCACAACAACAGCATTTATCAGCACTTCGCCATCCTCAGAGAGAGACAGGCTGTGTGTGAGTGAAAGAGACAAAGAAAACGAGAGAGAACAACTGCGTGTGAGAAAGAGAGAGTGTGAGAGAGAGAGGCAGCGTGACAAAGAGACAAAGAGACAGAGTTCGACAGTTTGAAAGAGACAGAGAGTTCGACAGTGTGATAGACAGACAGACAGACGGACAGACAAATAGATAGATACAACGCTAGCTGATGTGCCTCATTATAACTGAGACCTCAGGTATAATGACAAGACTCTCAGATGTTTTGTCCTGGATCAGTGCAGGTAGATTTTCTACCTAATCCTCTCGATATCTGACGTCTCTACAGAACTATAAAAGTTGAAACACTAGCGACTAGCAGAGCTAGCAAAGCTCACGGTTTTAGTGCTATTCACCAGCCTCTCACGCTGTATTAACATCAGCATGAGCACTGCGTTCCTCCTCCTGTCAGGGTGCCGTGGAGCCGAGACGACGCCCGGCTCCGTCCTGCACGCGGCGCGGTCAGGAATCAGCGTTAGCCTGCGCTCGCGGCGTGTCGACGGCGGGAGAAAACGGCGAATTCGTGTCTAAAGAGCCGAAACAGCGGATTTAAATGTGCAGTGAAAGAGACAGAGTGCTTCGGGGAACCGTGCTACAATCTCGTTCAGTCACAAACGCTTTCGCAGTGTGTCGCTTCCACAGAAGCCGGGCCTTCGGGGCGCTCCGTCTAGAGAGATCGCTGGAAAGACAAGCGTCTAGCGCGAGACACAGGCTGAGAAGAGCGACGCGGAGCTTCCAGAGAAGTGGACGAGTGAGCGAGCGAGAGACTGAAAGGGACAATCTCTTTAATCTGTTCCTGGATTAAAGAGCACGCTGATGAGTACTGAGACGAGAACGAGATCCCTATCCATACAGTCTGAGAGGAAACCATATCCGACGGGGTTCTTTCAGACTTCTAGAACTTTCTAGAAACTGTACATCCGTGTTTAACGAGGGATTTTCAGCAGGAGCCACGCCCTTTTCTCACCGACACCAAAAAAATCCACTAAACTCCAACCGAGAACCAAGACCCGGGACCTGAGGTGGCGCCGTTTCATCCGAACAACAACGACGGCGCTGTTTTCATCGCCGTCATTACAGACGCAGAGACACGGAGACAGATAGAACACTCTGGAGATGTGGAACACGTCGCGTCATTACGTTAACGCCAGCTAGAACGTCAAGCGCGAGGAATCAAACGCTGTCCGTGGTGCTGTCCTGGGAAAATAATCATCAACGGCGAGGCGGTGCGATAAAGCGGCGAAATTATTTCCCAATCATTCCTCTCATGCCGACAAGGACACGCTTTTACTTTATCCATCAAACGACGATCCACGATACTTTTTATCCGTTTATAGTTACGCTCGATCTTCCTTACAGCAGCTCTGACCGTACAGTCGTTCCCTCACCACACTCTCTCTTCAGTCTCTCTTTTGATTTATTATTTTTTTAAACGCCGTTTGTCCCGCAGCGTCCCGAAGATGTCGCGAAACTTTAAGCTGCGGCTCCACCTGTCCGCGCTGACGCTGGAGACTCCTTCCCTAAACGTTTGACTTTTAACCCGTTTAAATGGAGCGTCCGCTGTGTGCGAGCTGCTGCTATAGAAAACTAATCACCTTCTGACCAATCACAAGCCTCTCTCTCTCTCTCTCTATATATATATATATATATATATATATATATATATATATATATATATATATATATATATATATATAAAGGAAACTGTACTACACCCGGCCAGACACACGCAAAAATAATGAAACCCAGAACAGACGTCTATGAAATAAAGCAGGACGGATTTCGAGCGCATGAAGAGACGAGAGCTCAGTCACTGTTTGAATAATGAGATTTTCTGTACAGCGCAGTGGATGATGTAACGCTGTATTATATTATATAATATCATATTATAAGAACGGTGGAGTCTTTTTGTATTTCTGATATTTATTTCATTTCGGGCGTAATTGAATTAACGATGCTTTAACCGAAATGGAAGCTGAACTGTTTAGCTTGGCTTTGTGCTCGAACAGGTGTGATACTGAGAATTATCGAACACTAACACTTACTTCTCTCTGCTCTTCTCTCTACACACTTCTGTGTGTGTGTGTGTGTGTGTGTGTGTGTGTGTGTGTGAGAGAGAGAGTACGCTTAATTAAACCACTCTACACAAACACCATTGTGCGGCTCCTCGGGGGTTTGAAGCAATCACAAATCTAATCAGTTCTTAATCAGCTGCAGCAATCAGGACAAAACCCACGCCGCCGTCTCAGCGCTATCGCTCCGCTTCACCCGTCCTCCCGCTCCCTCGCTCTCCCGCGCCGGCTCGGATGTGCTTCACAGGCGTATCGATGCCCGTGTCACGCCGTGTCGGCTCGCGCTTTTCTCTGAGGAGCTGCGATGGCATTTCGCCGCGTGTTACTCAGGTGTCTGGGTATTCTTGCTTCAGAGTCTCTGTGCTATATCACACACACACACACACACACTGATTAAACACAATGGTACTGATCTGGTTCACGCGACGTCGCCGTATGACCATATTTAAGACCAACGGGTCCTGGACGGTACCCTTAGGAAACTCAGAGGAGATCGCGATGTTTAAAAACGGCCGCCGGTTTCACGCAGATTCGGGGCGAGGCGCATCGTGACGATGTCGTTCATCCGAACGCCCCTCGATTTTCTGCGTCGGACACGAGAACAGCTAAAAGGTCTCGTTTACAGAGCGCGCGGAATTTTGCGATCCAAAATTGTTTTGTTTTCCGCAAAAAAACAAACAAAACAAAACAAAAAACGCAAAAAAAAACGTCGCAAAATTTCGAAAGGGAAAAAAAAGCCGTCCTCTTATCAGATAACTCAGCGGGCTGATTCCTCCGTATGATAACGCTATCTAGTGGATAAACCTCTAACACCTTCTCCGAGGATTCCTCCGTGACAGACGCGTAGAGGTTTATTTGTTCTGATGTCTGAATAATGAATATATTCGTGAAGGTATCTGCGGGCGGGATCTACACGTCCACCTCCAAACTACTGTTTCTGTTTATAAAGCTTGATGAAGTGACGTCGCTGTTTATTTACCCGACCGAACGTTCTTCTTTATCTTTCAATCGCAATACTTCTGTTTCAGCAATCCGTCCGGCAACACAGTCCCATCAGCGTCGTGTTTACTCTTTAACGCGCTCGCGCTCTCACCGCCGCGTGGAGGAGGGACCGCGGAGCGAAGAGATAAAGGAAATGAAACGAATGGCGTATTCCTGAAGTGCCCCGAGTCCTATTTGTCGGGAGGACACATTTCCGTTCAAGCTGGAGAACGTACACGATTACCCGACGTGTAAAAAATAGGTTCACCACAGGGGTGTATTCTTGGCCCGGTTCTCTTTTCTTTTTATACGCTTCCCTGAGATCAGTTGATTCGTGTGTAATACTTGAAGTGTACTTCTTATCATTTTTACACACCTGGCACGCAGATTTATTTCTCCTTTAATATAAACAGAATGATATTAACAAGCATGCTTTTCTTTAAGATCGAAGAGAACCGGATTTCATTTTTAAAAAAACGTCCCGCGGGTTGAATTCAGACAAAGCCGAAATTGTTGCCATCGGATCAGATCGTATTGTGAATACGCTAGAGTACTTATTTATTTATGTATTTTGTCTCGTTCATTGAGGGCTGGTGAGGGGACGAGTGTTTATAGCTGCTGTAACGTAAGTGAGAATGCGAACGAACTCGTTTCACGGACGTTCCACGGACGTTCCACAACGTTACATGTAACTAGAAATGGATAAAACGGACAAAATGCTATTCTTTAAATGTAAAATAATAATAATAATAATAATAATAATAATAATAATAATATTTGTTGGCACACTGAAATAACGCACTTCATGCTGCTGTTAAAGGACAATCTTTGGATTTATTTATTTATTTATTTTACTACACTGATAATTACCATCTAGTTCGTGCTTTCTATTTTTTTCCTCACTTCCTCTGGAGAGACTGTTTGATGTAATTGCGAATACGTTTCCGCCTCTAGTTTTTCCGCTACTCATATTAACCTGGATACGACGCCGTCGCCGTCGCCGTGTGTTCCTGAAACTTTACGTGAGCCCCGTGTCGGTTCGCAGCGAGTGCATGTGTGGAAAACTCCAGCAGAAATGAGACATGCACCCTGCTGTGTGTAGGGCCACTCGAGCGGCTCAGCCATGTTTTATTCTCCTTCCTCTTCATCTCGAATTTATTCGGCCTGCTGAGTTTCTGTAGTCAGACTGCCGAGCTGCGCCTCTGCGATCCGCGCATTATTTATCTCTCGCTATTTCTCTGTACCACACACATACACACACACACACATGCACTCAAGGCCGAGTGAGAAATAACTACCAGTTTCTAAGCAAACAAGTTTCAAGGCAAGAGGAGGAATGTGTTTGAATCCGATCTCCCAGAGAATAATCAGATCTCAGTTCCACTTTACTTACAGTTCATGTGTAGGTGTTTGTGTAACTGATGACATGTCAGGAGAATGTCACACAAATCTGATAAGCGAGAGAAAATCAAGAACTCGCCGTGTGCTGTTTAAACACCTCGGGTGTTTGCTAAACGCGGACGCGTGACGGTCCGCCGAGATCCGACGGCCAGTTAAGAAAGTCCTCGGATAAAAAGATCCGTATGTTTCTCGGAGCTGTCGCGAAGCCTGAACAAACCGAACGATACTGGGGAATAAAGATCTGTCTGGCATCTAAACAGCGTTTCTGTTCCGTCACTGCTTCCCATCGGGGTGTGGACGTGTTGCTGAAACCAAAAGACCATCAAACCCATCAGTGCTTCTTCCCTAAACTGCTGGGAACATACACCTCTCTAAAATCCCCCCATCGGCCCTTCTCGATCATGCCCAGTGATAATCTCATCTCCGAACCGATGACCACTACTTCTCCTCTCACTGTAAACCTTCAACGTGAAGGACACGTTTCTGGTAATTATCCTTCCGTCGCTTTTCTCAGGGGCGTGTCCGTGCTCACCTTGGCGTGTTGGGCGTCGTGGGGACCCTCCAGCTTTTAATCGGGCTCAGCTCCGTGTCCGACGCCTCGATGTGGAGCGGCAGGCGCGGGATCCACACGTTCATCTCCAGCTGAGCCGTAGCAAAGCTGTAGGTGAAGTTCACCAGCATCCGCACTCGTCCCCTCATCTCCTTACCGTTTACGTACACGTAGTCGCACCTGTCTGCCACCTGAAACACACACACACACGGATCATTACACACATACGTCGCGAACATGTTTCCTCTGCTTAACCAACATCACACACAGATCTATTCGACTGTTTACATTATTTCTACTCTGTAAGTGTTTTTCCTTTTCTTACTCCTCCTAGCGTGCTGCTCCGTCGACTCGGATCTTATCTTTCTATTACAGTCACAGCAATAAAGCCATGTTCAGATCAAACGTGAGCGAAAGAAGGAGTGATAAAGAGAGAGAGGGAGGGAGAGGAGGGCAGTGGAAGCAATGAGCAGTGAAATTGTAAACGGATAAATTAACAGCGTGCACCGGCTCTGTGTGTTTTTTACTTTAATAGTTACGATGGCAGGATTTTCATTTCCGGACGTTAACCGACAGTACAATCGAATACGTCACGTGTCGGCGCTGTTTGCCGCGGTGTTTATCCGCGTGTTTATTTTTGATTTCTTTGCGCCACGGTTCTGTTTGCTGAATATTATTTCTGAGACGCAGACCGTACTGACACGGACACAAAGACTTGATCTCGCAAACAGAGATTACTGGCGTGAGCGGACAGGGGCCAACCCGAGCTGTTATTTAAACCGATTTAAATACGTACGAGCGCGCGGACTTCGATATGAATCCAGTTTTATTTGCACGCCATTTTGACCGATAGACATGCGGTACGTTTATACGGACGACGATGATCCGATATGAACCCGATTAAGACGATACTCTGATGAAGAAACCAGCATGTGAACAGAGATTACTGAGGACCTTAATCCGATTAAAGTCACACTCGAAGTAAACACGAAGGGAATTCAGACGTGTGGAGTGTTCCCGTTTTAGTCGCGTTATCGACGTGCGTTACAGACACGTACACACCTTAATCACACTATTAACGTCGTGTGAGAGTTTTCACCGCACGTGCGACAGGACATGATCACACACGGCAGCGCTCGAACGAGAGAGCACGGCTGCGTCCCGAACCGCGCACTTGCCTACTATACATGTATCTTTTCGCTACTATACAGTAGGTAAGTATGCAGTTTGGGACGCAGCCTACGGCTTCGAGCAGTCGTGTATGTGCACGTACGGCATGATAAATAATTACCCGCACTTGAAGCGTTCATAAAATTAAAAATGAAAACCCCCAGAACTGTATACGGTTCCATAACGAAGACCAACTGTACGTCGACACGTGAAATTCTGGAGGGACGTCGGACGGCGTGGCGCGGGGACGTGATGACGTGTGACGTTAATCGATCTATGTTCTATAACACGTAAAACCGGAACATGAAAGGAATATTCTCTGAAAGCGACTCATGTAAACACCTTGTCTTATTCAGAATAAGGTCAATAATTAGATTATTACTGTCCATGTAAACGTCGTCAGTGTCACAGAGCACCTTTACGGTAAGCTCCTCTGGTTTACGATGTAAAGCTTGGTAACAAAGCAACACTTTTAAAGTCGGGACGGTCCTCGGGACGTCCCGGATTTCACGTCAGTAGTGTGTCTCATTTTTCTGTCTGTCATTTTTGATGATTAGAAGCTCATCTGCGTCGCATTCCCTGCATTCTCTAATCCCCCATATGCCCAAGGGTGCCAATACTTCTCAATATGACTGTATTTAATATTTGCTTTTAGGTGTGTACGATGTGAATGTATATGTGAATGTGTGCGTGTGTGTGTGTGTGTGTGTGTATGTGTGTGTGTGTGGATGCCAGACCTCCAAATACATCTGTTCAAATGTTCCTTTACACTGAATCTCCTGTCTGTGTGTAAGAGGCTTTAAATCACAGCATTTATCCCACTTTGATCTCTCTACTCACACACACACATACATACCCACCCAAACACACACACACACACACACACACACACACACACACACACACATCAAGGTGCTTTGAAGTACCTAAAGTATAGCCCTCGGCTGATAGCCTGGATTTGAATGCTAACACACACACACACACACACACACACACACACACACACACACTCACACTCACCACTCTTTACACATCATTCAAGACCTATAAATTCTTTCATGTTGTCATATCCGAAAACTGGGGTTTAAACTCAGTCAGGACTCGGTGATTAGTGTAAGTTCACCTCAGGTCCTGCTCAACAACATCTCAGATCTGTCAGAAACACACCTCTTTTGGTGTATAAACACACCTCTTTTGGTGTGTCTTTGATAACCGGTACCGTCTTGCTGGAATTGTTAGTTTCCATGTAGGCGTGTTTTTTTTTTTTTTTTCAGTCACACTTGACAGCCAACTCAAGAACCATTAAACCTACAATGTGAATGTATATCTGTGTGTGTGTGTGTGTGTGTGTGTGACAGCAGGATGTCCACAGAGTGTGCTGTCCTGTAGGATCCTGTATATCTGTGTATAAAGTCTACCTTTGGCTGTGGCACTTAAACGTTGGGGCAGTAAAATAATTGTGTGTCAGACGTGAACTATAAAACTCTTCCTTTTCTTTTCGGGCTCTCGTTGTTATGGTAACGGCGCGATCTTGACCCTCACTGCAGTATTTATAAAACTTACTATAGCTTCCAACAAAATCCTGAACACGCCGATGATGCTAATTACCTGATCGCTGTAGGAGCATAAAGAGAAACGGAGCGAGTGATTACTTCATATTAAACCAGAGTCTAATAGCTAGTGTATCCCGTGTGTGTGTGTGTGTGTGTGTGTGTGTGTGTGTGTGTGTGTGTGTTTTAACAACACTATAAAAGCTCAGAGTCAGAGAGCATACTGCAGCATGAGTATAAAGACATCATGTTGTATTTATAGCCTGCGAGTGTCTCAGTACATTAGAGTTAGAATTGTTAGACCTGAGAGATTGTGTGTGTGCGTGTGTGTGTGTGTGTGTGTGTGTGTGTGTGTGTGTTTCACTCTGTCTGACTGATGGAGATGTCTGTCAGGGTCTTCTATGCTTCTTTTCTCTCCTCTCTGCCTGTAACTGAGGCTTTTCATTGCTTGCTAAGCAGATATCAAGTATGAAAACTTGTTTCAAACACACACACACACACACACACACACACACACACACACACACACAGTCATGAAGCTCATTATTAGACACGGACATTAACACGTCTATACGAGACACTGTACTGGAACATTAGCATGGGAAATGAATTGAGTAAAAGAGTGTTTAATATTAAATACTGCGTTTCGCACTCATGCAGCGAATCTCTGTGGATGTTCTCATTCTACACAGACTGCTGTCGCGTTATCAGTTCCATATCGCACTCATTTACTTGCACTTTAGTTCAAAAAATGCTCCGATAGCAACATCAGATACCATGTGATACCACGTGACATAATCCTGATTAACAGACGACGCGAAAGGACATCAGGACGTACAGTATTTCACGATTAAAAAGAGAATTCAGACGGTAATCTGTGCTCTGTGAAAATATTGACGGGAGGAACTACCGTGTTTTTCCTAAAATACAGCTCATAATACATCTTAAACATAAAAAACAGCGTTACTAGAAGCAAACATCCCTTGCTAGCAGCAGACGCTGGCTAGGTGCATACAATTTTACAACATTCGCAACATCCTACAATTTAATAACATTCGCATCCTACAATTTAATAACATTCGCAACATCCTACAATTTAATAACATTCGCAACATCCTACAATTTTATAACATTCACAACATCCTACAATTTAATAACATTCGCAACATCCTACAATTTAATAACATTCGCAACATCCTACAATTTTATAACATTCGCAACATCCTACAATTTAATAACGTTCGCAACATCCTACAATTTAATAACGTTCACAACATCCTACAATTTAATAACATTCACAACATCCTACAATTTAATAACATTCGCAACATCCTACAATTTAATAACATTCGCAACATCCTACAATTTAATAACATTCGCAACATCCTACAATTTAATAACATTCATAACATCCTACAATTTAATAACATTCGCAACATCCTACAATTTAATAACATTCGCAACATCCTACAATTTTATAACATTCACAACATCCTACAATTTGATAACATTCGCAACATCCTACAATTTTACAATTTACAATTCTATATATCTGTTTTCTCGGCTTCTTCTTTGACAGCGCAAATGTTTTATTCTTCAATAAAACAGCAATTAAAACAAAGTTTAAATAGAATCAATTAGCATAAACAACACCGCATTATGTTGAGCTTCTCCACTGATTTTTTATGTTTATAATTGAAAACAAAGCAGGTTTGAATACAGTGACTGCTTTTTAAAAGAAATCCTGTTTAACTAATCCATAATTACATGCTCTCATAAAATATCCAGAGCATACTGTGTTTAGGAGACGCTCGTAATGGTTAATGTGCTTTCAAAGGCTACAGAACTACAGGAAGAACACACACACACACACACACACACACACACACACACACACACACACACACACACACACACAGAGGATGGATTTGTATCATTTTCTTTGTTTGTTTTTTCATTTGTCATTGTCACTATATAACCTTTCCAGTTGGCTGTTGGGGTTTTATTTTCTTAAAGTGTCAAAATATCATTTTAAAACTTATAAGTGTAATAAAATACCTGTGCATGTTTCCCATTCCCCAGTCCCACTCCCAGTCCCAGTCCCATGTTGGACTTGTGGCGAAAAAAACAGCTCCCTCATGTGCTAATAATGAGCAGTTAATAGTTAGTGTAAAGTTTTAAAGTTGGTGTAACTGGTGTACATTTTAAAATGTTTAAAACTACCGTAAAGCTTATAAGCCCGTGTACACTTTAAACATTTCAGGAAATTTTAGTGTCAATTTAAAGTTAGAGTAAGTAAGATTAAAGACGGTGTGAATTTCAAAGCACATGCAAATTGTAATGCTAAATGTAAAGGTTTAAAGTCAGTATAAATGTGAAAGTTTAAAGATAGTGTAAATGTTTACATTTAAAAGTAGTGTAAATGTTGAAGTTTAGTTAGTGTAAATGTTGAAGTTTAAAGTTAGTGTAAATGTTGAAGTTTACAGTTAGTGTAAATGTTGAAGTTTACAGTTAGTGTAAATGTTGAAGTTTACAATTAGTGTAAATGTTTACGTTTACAGTTAGTGTAAATGTTGACGTTTAGTTAGTGTAAATGTTGAAGTTTACAGTTAGTGTAAATGTTGAAGTTTACAGTTAGTGTAAATGTTGAAGTTTAAAGTTAGTGTAAATGTTGAAGTTTACAGTTAGCGTAAATGTTGAAGTTTACAGTTAGTGTAAATGTTGAAGTTTACAGTTAGCGTAAATGTTGAAGTTTACAATTAGTGTAAATGTTGAAGTTTACAGTTAGCGTAAATGTTGAAGTTTAAAGTTAGCGTAAATGTTGAAGTTTAAAGTTAGTGTAAATGTTGAAGTTTACAATTAGTGTAAATATTGAAGTTTACAGTTAGTGTAAATGTTGAAGTTTACAGTTAGTGTAAATGTTGAAGTTTAAAGTTAGTGTAAATGTTGAAGTTTACAGTTAGTGTAAATGTTGAAGTTTACAGTTAGTGTAAATGTTGAAGTTTAAAGTTAGTGTAAATGTTTACGTTTACAGTTAGTGTAAATGTTGAAGTTTAAAGTTAGTGTAAATGTTGAAGTTTACAATTAGTGTAAATGTTGAAGTTTACAGTTAGTGTAAATGTTGAAGTTTAAAATTAGTGTAAATGTTGAAGTTTACAATTAGTGTAAATGTTGAAGTTTACAGTTAGTGTAAATGTTGAAGTTTACAGTTAGTGTAAATGTGAAAGTTTAAAGATAGTGTAAATGTTTACATTTAAAATTAGTGTAAATGTTGAAGTTTACAGTTAGTGTAAATGTTGAAGTTTACAGTTAGTGTAAATGTTGAAGTTTACAGTTAGTGTAATTGTTGAAGTTTAAAGTTAGTGTAAATGTTGAAGTTTACAGTTAGCGTAAATGTTGAAGTTTAAAGTTAGCGTAAATGTTGAAGTTTAAAGTTAGTGTAAATGTTGAAGTTTAAAGTTAGTGTAAATGTTGAAGTTTACAGTTAGTGTAAATGTTGAAGTTTACAATTAGTGTAAATGTTGAAGTTTACAGTTAGTGTAAATGTTGAAGTTTACAGTTAGTGTAAATGTGAAAGTTTAAAGATAGTGTAAATGTTTACATTTAAAATTAGTGTAAATGTTGAAGTTTACAGTTAGTGTAAATGTTGAAGTTTACAGTTAGTGTAAATGTTGAAGTTTACAGTTAGTGTAATTGTTGAAGTTTAAAGTTAGTGTAAATGTTGAAGTTTACAGTTAGCGTAAATGTTGAAGTTTAAAGTTAGTGTAAATGTTGAAGTTTAAAGTTAGTGTAAATGTTGAAGTTTACAGTTAGTGTAAATGTTGAAGTTTAAAGTTAGTGTAAATGTTTAACCTTAGTGTAAATTTTAAAAAGTAAAGGTAGCGTAAAGTTAATATAAATCTTGAAGCTTAAAGTTAGTGCAAATGTACATTAGTAAACATAGTGCAGAGTTAAGTCTAGTGTAATGTTTGGTTTAAAGTGCGTTTTACTGTAAAGGTAGTGTAACGTGAATGTAAATCTTGAAGCTTAAAGTTTGCGTAAATTTATATTTTCAAACTTGGTGCGAAGTTATACGTCGAGTGTAATGTTGGATCGAGACCTTGGATGTCGTGTCACCACATTCACCACCTGGGTTTGCTCCATCTTTCTGTCGTAAACATGGAGCTGTGTATTAGCTGCGGTTATTACAGCAGGAATAAATCACCGTGGAGAGCAGCGGGACTCTAATCTGCTTCTGCTCAGGCTGATGTGGACTTCATTTCTACCTGACTGACTCCAAATCGTGCTTTAAATCAACTGCATGACTGATTCCTGCGCACACACACACACACACACACACACACACACAAATCTGTAAATCTGCTGGGAGTTATAATGGCAGTCTGGATAGACAAACCTTTCTGCTTTAACCCTTCTATTATGTTGGGGGGAAAAAGTTACCTCCATTATGTTAAGGGTCAAAATGACTTCCACGGTTTAAATACACACGAAAACAGCAAAGAACAGCTTAAAACAGTCAACCTTTATTATGACTTCCCCGAGACGAGCCATAAGAAGAAATATTCGCATATAAGTTCATGACCCTAAATGAATCGGATCGATTTAATGAGCAGTTACAGCAAACATGAGTAGAATTTGCCTGACATGAAGCTCAGTTCACCTGCTCGGATTCCTTCCGTCTGAGAAAACGGCGTAGAGAAACATCTGGAATGAATTAGCGAGAACGGCGGTAAAACACTAGTCAAATATTTGCCGCTATTACTGCCTGAAATCTCTTGCAAAACAACCAGACACGGTGTGTAATTATATTCCGGTACGTCAATGTGTCGAGACTGGGTGGCACCAGAAGCTGAAATAATAACACACTGATAATAGTGTAACAATGAAATAAATATAAAGCGCCCAGACAAAAGACAACAAAAGACACAGAAATATCAAAGGCGTTTAGAACAGAAGCCTGAAAGAACCGCATTCATGTGGATGGAGGACGTAACGAGCGCTGACTGGTAGAGATGATGTTTGGGAATATTGACTGAAAGAAAAGCCGTTACGCTTCACATCAAACCAGACTTCGAGCGGCAACACGCCGCGGGAGTCCCAGCAGGGCGGGTTTTTAGTAATAGAACAACGAGCTGTAATCAAAGCCGGCTATCGACCTCTGTGTGAAGTTCAGCGGGGATGGAAACGGTCCGGCTCGTTCCTTTGTTATGCGTGTGCTAATAAAAGTCATTTTCTTAAAGTTTCGCTTAAGTGTGTCATTAGTAGGGGAGGGCGTTTGGGCCATTTCAGCAGCTTGAGTGAGAAAATATGCGAGAACTCAATTTGGAAACTTCCTGGGATAAAGGGTTGAGTCTGAACTTGCAGTGGGTTTATATATCATGCCGTGTTTGTGACCGTAATGACAGTCAGGCTTACACTTTATCCACTAGCTGTGTTGTTGTCTCTGTCTCTCATGTATGACTCACCGTAGTATGAAACATCTCCGTTTGATCTTCTTTGTATTTAACGATGAGATGATGGTGCACTGTATGATGAGATACGATGCTTTGATGCTGTTAGTGTTACTGTTTATTTTCAAAAGCATTTTAGCTAGTTAGAGGTACAGCTTTTACGTAGAATAAGAGGCTCTAGACCACAGCTCCTGCCTCCAATACTACTGTAACCAATAAACAGCAGTTCCTGCCCCAATGCTACTGTCACAGATCAAACCATAAGTCCCACCCCCGATGCCATGTAACCCATCAAACCACAAGTCCCATGCCAAATTCCGTTGTAAACAATTGAACCATAAGTCCCACCCCAAATGCCACTGTAACCAATCAGACTGCAGTTCCTGTCCCAAATACTACTGCAACCAATAAGGTCCAGTTCCTACCTCAAATGCCACTGCAACCAATCGAATCATAAGTCCCATGCCCAATGCAATGCCATCAATCAAAACATAAGTCCCACCCCCAATGCCACTGTAACCAATCAAACCATAAGTCCCACCCCCAATGACACTATAACCAATCAGACTATAAGTCCCACCCCAATGCCACTGTAACCAATCAAACCATAAGTCCCACCCCCAATAACACTATAACCAATCAGACTATAAGTCAATGCCACTGTAACCAATCAGACCATAAGTCCCACCCCCAATGACACTATAACCAATCAGACTATAAGTCCCACCCCAATGCCACTGTAACCAATCAGACCATAAGTCCCACCCCCAATGACACTATAACCAATCAGACTATAAGTCCCACCCCAATGCCACTGTAACCAATCAGACCATAAGTCCCACCCCCAATGACACTATAACTAATCAGACTATAAGTCTCACCCCAATCAAACCATAAGTCCCACCTCCAATAGCACTATAACCAATCAGACCATAGTGCCCACCCCCAAAGCTACTGTTAACAAAGCTGATTTCCCTCCCACTGTAACCAGTCTGATGCCAGTTCTCATCCCCATCACAGTTCCTGTCATATCTTAATGCCATTGTCACTAACAGCACTGCAGTAAACTCACTCTGATGAAGTTGTAACGATTTAAACAAACAAACAAACAAACAAACAAACAAAAGCCGTGTAATTATATCTGAAAGCCGAGTTATTCTTGAAGCACACTCGCTGTGTTTTATCCAGATATAGCACATGCACTCCAGCCTGTATAAACTGTAATTTTATGTTAATTGGTTGTTTGTGAAAATGAAATGTCTTGCAGCAGTAATGCGCTGGACGAGGTTTACGAGGTCAGGGACGCTCTCCGTCTATGGAAACGCAACGACATTTGATGTTTTCTGATGCACCTGTTTCGGATGCCTGGTAATGTCAGTGCAGAGATGTTTTAATTTGCCTGGTTTATCTAATTATCATGCCATATTCATCTGAAACGGAGGGCAATTAACTGACAGCGACGACGTTCTCTGAAAAGTTTCAATGCAGCGGTGTTCTCGTCCGTGTTTCTGAGATCCGACTGCACAGCTTCAGGACTGGGGGTGAAATCAGATTTCAGGGATGGCGGAGCATGTTTCGTTTTACCTCGTGAAATGGCAATTACAGTCTTCCAGCAAATCAAATAAGCACTGAAGCCTGATGAGGTGGGATTTAATGCCCTCTGTCACGGCTAATTACAGTCACAGTCATTTCTAGATTTATTAGCGATTAAATTTTTTTTTTACACTGTAATGTATTATAAAGATGGATTTATACCAGATCCAGTTGGTGTAGTGGAATATTATACTCGGTGTCCTGTCCTCTCCTCTGTGTGTGTGTGTGTGTGTGTGTGTGTGTGTGTGTGTGTGTGTGGGAGACTTTAAGGAACTCTAGCTGTATATATGATAAATAAAGATATTGATAATTAATATTGATATTGCTAACTTTACACCTAATTTCGCAGCACAGAGGTTTGCTACGTACATATATGAACCACAATTATCAGATCATCCACCCTGATTCTGTCCTACGTTACCCTTCATAAAAGGTCCCAGATTTATCCATTTTTTCCTGCCACTTCCTTTATATGGGCGCTGTTTCCTGTTTTAGTGTGCATGCTCGTATTGTCTCCTAGCTACCAGTTCCTATCTATATCGTCTCCTAGCTACCAGGTCCACATGTGCGAGTGGAGTTCAGCCCCAACACTGATCTACCTAACACGCCTGACCCCGCTAATCAGTGACGTCCGAGGGTAATTATGAGCTAGAGGAGGTGTGTTAGATTTGGGATTAAAAACAGTTGAGGGAGACAGGTGCGAAAAGGCTGTAAGGAAGTAAATTCGCGCTGCATCTAAAAATCCCTCTCTCTCTCTTCTATACACAGCAGCAGATAGGGGGCAGCAGTGAGGAACTCAGACAACACCGCAAACATCATCATCATCATCAAGTTACCGTCTATCAGAAACCGTACATGTTGGCTTCAGTCATCATGAAACATCTCCAATTTACAATCATGCATGCAGGACTGAAAGAAATACACTGTTGCATTATGGGTAATAGTACAAAAAACAAACCACTATCCACTATCTGCCATCTTTTGCATACATGAGAACAGAGATGCCTGTGATTGGCTAGTGTTGCTGTGATTGACAGGGGCGCAGGAATACGCCCCTCCCTCCAGATTTTGCTCGACAGACGGTGGTGACATCATCAGGATTCGAACTTCCTTCCTCCTGACGGTAAGACAAGGCAAGCGCTTTTCTGTTGCTGGAGGTGAGCTCTCTAGTGAAAATTTAAAGGCGGATACGCTGGCATAACTGTGTGACGTGCGTTCGGCCATTTATACAGATGTTGAGCGTTATGGAGGAGAAACTGACGGCAGGTCAAAGACGAGGCATATACAGTACTGATATAAACGGTTGCACTGTAGGACATTACAGATCAGGTCAGTGAGACAGATCAGGGATCAGGTCAGTGAAACAGATCAGGGATCAGGTCAGTGAAACAGATCAGGTCAGTGAAACAAATCAGGGATCTGGTCAGTGAAACAGATCAGGGATCAGGTCAGTGAAACAGATCAGGTCAGTGAAACAGATCAGGGATCAGGTCAGTGAAACAGATCAGGGATCAGGTCAGTGAAACAGATCAGGGATCAGGTCAGTGAAACAGATCAGGTCAGTGAAACAGATCAGGGATCAGGTCAGTGAAACAGATCAGGGATCAGGTCAGTGAAACAGATCAGGTCAGTGAAACAGATCAGGGATCAAGTTAGTGAAACAGATCAGGGATCAGGTCAGTGAAACAGATCAGGTCAGTGAAACAGATCAGGTCAGAGAAACAGATCAGGGATCAGGTCAGTGAAACAGATCAGGTCAGTGAAACAGATCAGGGATCAGGTCAGTGAAACACTTCACACTCTTTTCTCGCTTTATCTACCTCTGTGTTTTATCTAGCCTCGCAGTTCAGAGCTTCATCGGACTGTAATCAAACTTAATTACAGAACGCCGGGTGACTGGATTGTGTCTGAAATCTGACGGACATTTTGAAGAACTACGTTTGTGCAAGTTGAGCAGCAAGAAAAATGAAAGGCGGAGCTGGTGAAGCGAACCTGAAGTTCTATGGAAACTTCTAGATTCATTTCCTTGTTTAAATAAAACAGACGGGATCATTTCCTTCTGCGGGTTTAGGAATTTCTGAGTGTGCACGCTTCAGAAATATGAAAATTTCGATATATTTGCTTCTGTAATTGGTCTCACAGAATGAAGATTTTTACTTCACTGGGTTTACGCTGACATGTTGAGTAACGCACTCGGTCACATGCTGTGTTTTGCATTTCTTATTTAAGTCACACACCGAGGAGTCTGTATTTATAGATGTGTTTTACGGTGAAGAAATATGAACGGCTTCTAGCGAGGGCTGGATGTAAGCTCTGAGGTGAATCGGGCGATCTGATGGAAGTAGCTCCCTAACACGTTTAACTGTGAAGACACAGTTGAAAAGGCTAAGCCCCGCCCCTGCTGTGCGGGTATGTACTGACTGACCTTGACCACGTCCTCGTCTGTGGATCTGCACCGCACCATGTCCGAGATGTCCGTGATCGTTCCGTCCACCGTCACCGTCACCACCTTCACCGGCACGGCCACCGTTCTCCCGTTCAACACGGCGGTGTTCAGGATCTCCGTGTCCTGCGGGAGACGACAGGCAGAGCGTGTTATTCAAACTCATCAGACTTACAGCTGAACCTCCTGATCCAGAATATCAGCATCTGCTGTTAACTCTACAGACGCGCAGAGCTGAGGGGCAATACATGCTTCAGTTGAAAATTCAAGGTTAAGTAAGTGTTTAGCCCGTAGCTGTGATAAATTCACTGTCTAAGCCCGGTATACTGGACATCACAATAAAATCAGCAGTGTGTGGAGATAGTAGAATATTATTTAGAGTACTGTAACTCAATTTATATGAACAAATCAAAAAGACCAAGAGGCACACTATTTATATTCTGAGATCTTGCCAGCAATCTGGTGTGTATCAGTGCTGGGATCTGTTAGAGGTGTGCTTTGGGACTGGGATCTACTAGAGGTGTGCATCAGGACTAGGACCTATTATAAGTGTACATCGGGACTGGGATCTACTAGAGGTTTACACCGGGGACTAGGATCTTCTAGAGGTGTACACCAGGGACTGGGATCTACTAGAGGTTTACACCGGGGACTAGGACCTTCTAGAGGTGTACACCGGGGACTGGGATCTTCTAGAGGTTTACACCGGGGACTAGGATCTTCTAGAGGTGTACACCGGGGACTGGGATCTTCTAGAGGTGTACACCGGGGACTGAGATCTTCTAGAGTTGTACACCGGGGACTGGGATATTGTAGAGGTGTACACCGGGGACTGGGATATTGTAGAGGTGTACACCGGGGACTGGGATCTACTAGAGGTGTACACCGGGGACTAGGATCTTCTAGAGGTGTACACCAGGGACTGGGATCTTCTAGAGTTGTACACCGGGGACTGGGATATTGTAGAGGTGTACACCGGGGACTAGGATCTTCTAGAGGTGTACACCGGGGACTGGGATATTGTAGAGGTGTACACCGGGGACTAGGATCTTCTAGAGGTGTACACCGGGGACTGGGATCTACTAGAGGTGTGCATCAAGACTGGGACCTACTAGAGGTGTACACCAGGGACTAGGATCTTCTAGAGGTGTATACCAGGGACTAGGATCTTCTAGAGGTGTACACCAGGACTGGGATCTTCTAGAGGTGTACACCAGGGACTAGGATCTTCTAGAGGTGTATACCAGGGACTAGGATCTTCTAGAGGTGTACACCAGGACTGGGATCTTCTAGAGGTGTACACCAGGACTGGGATCTTCTAGAGGTGTATACCAGGACTGGGATCTTCTAGAGGTGTACACCAGGACTGGGATCTTCTAGAGGTGTACACCAGGGATTAGGATCTTCTTGAGGTGTGCATCAGGACTGGGATCCTGTAGAATGCAACTTGAATGTCAAGCAACTGTGAGGTTTTTACTTTCATGTGAGCAATATATATATATATATATATATATATAGTGATGTAGCTGAGGATAAGGAACCGTGAGAGCCAGAATTAACAACATGCTGACATTTCTACATCTGGGTTTTCCCCCAGTGTTCCCAGTGTTCCCAGTGTTCCCAGTGGGACGGTGGTAGTGTTCATGTTTAATTTTTTTTAAAAAGGCCACATCCGTGTTGGGTTTAAATTCGAATGACAGCTACAGACGTGGATATTCGGAGCACTAAACAGGTACGGATACGTACAGCACCGCGGCATTGCAAACAGTCCTTCTCATTTCTTCTCACACAGCGCTAATAAGAGAAGCCCCGGAAGCCCGTGCACTAACAGAGAGGTTGGAAGTGTGCGGTAGTGACCCGAGTATTGCAGTTGATCGGTAGGAAGCTGCAGGCGAGAGGAGTTCATTAGAAGAAGAACAGCGCCAGTCTTTAACCTTTAAACCGGAGAGGCAGTGAAGCACACACACTGGGATAATTGAGGCCATTACAGGCACTGAGAGATCCTCCAGCCTCGCTGTCCTGTCACTGACTCACACACAGGGACACGTGGGTAATGTAGTCCATTCACCTAATTAGCAGGTCCTTTTCAATTAAGCCATATCCCTGACCTTGTGTGTGTGCGCATCAGGGTCGTGTAGGTCACAGAGATCAGACCCAAGCGCGGTCTCTTTCTCTTTCTCACCGTGCTTCATTTTTTTTTCCCCCCTCCGCTTTTCTGCTCTTATTACTTTTCTTTTGAAAGGCTGAGATGACAAGCTAATCTCTACAGAAAGGCTAATGACAGTCTCATCTCACAGGCACAGGAGGTTTTCTTTCTCCCGTTATTACCATTCTGCGCCGGCCCGGCCCGGCCCGGCTCTTCCGCTCCATTCCCTCCTCAATAGATTCTCAGCAGAAAAGCCCGTAGAGGAAGGAAAAAAAAAAATATATATATATATATAGAGAGAGAGAGAGCAAAATGGAGAGGGCTTGACA
>NW_026521116.1:100000-107500 GCF_001660625.3 Ictalurus punctatus
CACACCTGCAATCCGGCCCCGTATCAATGAGTCTGGTGGGAGGATCTGGCAACCCTGGTGAATTTCAACGAGACGCTTTCTTTATGCAGGAACCGGCGCCGAAATGCCAAGGTCGGGCTCGGAGGGAGCTCGGAGGACGCGTCGGGGACGTCGTCTTCTTTTTTTTTTCCTCCCCGGCTGGACGCAGACGTCCAGGTTGGGACGGTTTCTTAAGAAATGGAAATGTCGAGCCTGGACGACACGTCCCGTCCGAACGCCTTTCGCATTGTGACGGCGAAGGAGACGGAACAAACGGAGCGGACTGGGGATTGAATTGAATTCTAATAAACGCTATTTAACCTCGAGGGCGCCGTTGGCTGCCGGACAAACGGAGCATCAATGTCAAACAGCAGAAAAGACAAACACGATGGCCAGATTATTAGGTACACTGCGTAATAATACTCCGATCTTGTCCCGAATACTTCCCATCTTTGAAAACCAAACTCTTTTATACGATAAACCTTCTACAGCACACAGAACACTGCGGACAGAGTGAGGAAAAATAAACAGACTGTTTAATCATACGTAATCCGCTACCGCAATTCTTCAATATTATTGTCATCACAGACGCTAAAACGTCGTCCCGGTGCGATCCATTCTCGACCGGCTTGCCCGAGTAGGCGGTGCTGTGGTTTTTTTATTTTACCGTGTTTTTGTTTCTGCAGCGTCTGTGCTCCTGAGATCAATTCTCTCCCATCAGGAAGGCAGAATAATTAAAACCCTCTTTCCAAAAGGCCTCTAAATGAGTTTCCCCGACTCGAAACTCCGCGTCCTCGGTTCGGTTTCGCTAAACGACGACGGCTTTTAGAACTATTTCTATTACAGCGCTGATGAAAGGAGCTCGGTTCAGAAGAGTGTCAGGAGGATATTTAAGGCTTTATGGTGCTCAATTAGTATCAATATACTTTACACTGAACATCATCAAGCTGATTATGAGATATCTATAACAGGGACTGAATAAATCTTGCAGCTGCGCCGCTGTAAAACCTGAAGCGCTGGGCTGGGAACGCCGCGGAGTGGCGGGGAGACAGGAGCGCTCATGGGAAAAAAACTACGGTGTCTGATGCTACTGTAGAGTTCTGTGTAGTGTGTGTGAGAGAGAGAGAGAGAGAGAGAGAGAGAGAGGGAGTGAGAGAGAGGGGGGGGTGGGAGAGAGAGAGGGGGAGGGAGAGTGAGAAAGAGAGAGGGGGGAAGAAGAGAGGAAGAGAGAGAGAGAGAGGGAGAGAGAGAGTGAGAGAGAGTGTAAGGGAGAGAGTGTGAGAGAGAGGGAGGGAGAGAGAGAGAAGGAGAGAGAGTGAGAGAGAGTGTAAGGGAGAGAGTGTGAGAGAGAGAGAGAGAGAGAGAGAGAGAAAGGGAGAGGGAAGGAGTGGGAGAGAGAGAAGGAGAGAGAGTGAGAGAGAGAGTGTGAGGGAGAGAGTGAGAGAGAGAGAGAGAGAGAGAGAGAAAGGGAGAGAGAGAGGGAGGGGGAGGGAGAGAGAGAAGGAGAGAGAGTGAGAGAGAGAGAGTGTGAGGGAGAGAGTGAGAGAGAGAGAGAGAGAGAGAGAGAGAGAGAGAGAAAGGGAGAGAGAGAGAGAGAGAGAGAGAGAGAAGGAGAGAGAGAGAGTGAGAAGAGAGTGAGTGAGGGAGGGAGAGAGAGGGGGGAGATAGAGAGAGAGAGAGGGAGAGAGAGGGGGGGAGATAGATAGAGAGAGAGGGAGGGAGAGAGGGGGGGGAGATAGAGAGAGAGAGGGAGAGAGGGGGGGGAGATAGAGAGAGGGAGGGAGGGAGAGAGGGGGGGGGGATAGATAGATAGAGAGAGAGGGAGGGAGAGAGGGGGGGGGGATAGATAGATAGAGAGAGAGGGAGGGAGAGAGAGGGGGGGGAGATAGATAGAGAGAGAGGGAGGGAGAGAGGGGGGGGGAGATAGAGAGAGGGAGGGAGGGAGAGAGGGGGGGGGGGATAGATAGATAGAGAGAGAGGGAGGGAGAGAGGGGGGGGGGGTAGATAGATAGAGAGAGAGGGAGGGAGAGAGAGGGGGGGGAGATAGATAGAGAGAGAGGGAGGGAGAGAGGGGGGGGAGATAGAGAGAGGGAGGGAGAGAGGGGGGGGAGATAGAGAGAGAGAGGGAGAGAGGGGGGGGAGATAGAGAGAGGGAGGGAGGGAGAGAGGGGGGGGGGGGGATAGATAGATAGAGAGAGAGGGAGGGAGAGAGGGGGGGGGGGGGATAGATAGATAGAGAGAGAGGGAGGGAGGGAATCACTCTTTTCCTGTACAGCTTTTTATCCCTTTTCTCCATCTTATCGAGCAGGTGTGTGATCGATGTCCGGTGCTGAAACCCGGCGCTCAGCGCGGCTTAACCTCTCACTCTGTACACACTCCGTCTTTCACCGCTTCCTCCCGTCTCTCCCTCCCTCCCTCCCTCTCCCTCTCTCTCTCTCTCTCTCTCCCTCTCTCTCTGTGCAAAACAAAACCCCACCATTATTCCCCTTCCTGCATGTTTCTCTTCAGTGTTCACAAGGACAAAGCACAACTGACTGAATCTGGCGTTTATTTATTTATTGCTGTATTTTTATAATTAAAAGCATTGTTGTTCGGATCACACACGGACCGGACCGTATTCTCCAGCGCCCACTGACTCACACTCAGAAAGTTGTTTTTTTTTCGGCGGATCGAAGAGAGCGTCCTCGCCCCCGCAGCTCTGCCTCCGTTGGGGCCCTGACTCGCTTCCTCTGCCCTCTGATCCGCGTCACTGATTCCTCCTCGGCTCAGAAAAATCCATCTCTCTAAAACTCCGACGGCAGGCGCGCGACATGCCCTGCGTTCCAATACCGCTTTTAAACACGCTCCCGTTCACTTCCCCTCCGCAGCTGGAGCCACGTGTGTGACGTCACCTTCACATCGCGCTGCCGCAGCATTCTGGATTCTGATTGGTCGATATGTATCGACGCATTTTCTATAAAACAGCACTGCGGCTGCGAGTCACGGGTTTACATTAGCGCGGTCGTCTTTGCACCGCCTCATCGTTTTGCCGTACGGTGCGCGCTCCACACGGGGGAAGTTTTCCGTGAGGGGACGTTTATTTAACGGAAGGAGTCTCCAGTGCCGGCACTTTGTAACAGTCCGAGGTAAAGCTGTACCTCTGAAGGGAGAATGAGGAGATTATTCAGGACTGTTTACACAGTATGAGTGAGAACAGGATCCGACGTGCTTCACGAACACGGGATGTAACTATAGACGGATAAAAATCACAACGTGTCGTTCATTAATGACTAAAAAAAAACTGCCATCGTTTACATTTACGGCGTTTGGAAGACGCCATTATCCAGAGCGACTTACTTAATTCTCTCAGTTCTACAGCTGAGCAGTTGAGTGTTAGGGGCCTTGCTCAAGGGCCCAGGGCCCAGTAAAGCTTGGCAGTGCTGGGATTTGACCCTACGACCTTCTGATCAGTCCAACGTCTTAATCGATACAGCCCTGATACGGCGCCCCTGGAGCAGAGAGGGTTAGGGGCCTTTCTCAAGGGCCCAGGGCCCAGTAAAGCTTGGCAGTGCTGGGGTTTGACCCTACGACCTTCTGATCAGTCCAACGTCTTAACCGATACAGCCCTGATACGGCGAGGGTTAGGGGCCTTGCTCAAGGGCCCAGGGCCCAGTAAAGCTTGGCAGTGCTGGGATTTGACCTCACGACCTTCTGATCAGTCCAACGTCTTAATCGATACAGCCCTGATATGGCGCCCCTGGAGCAGAGAGGGTTAGGGGCCTTTCTCAAGGGCCCAGGGCCCAGTAAAGCTTGGCAGTGCTGGGGTTTGACCCTACGACCTTCTGATCAGTCCAACGTCTTAACCGATACAGCCCTGATACGGCGGGGGTTAGGGGCCTTTCTCAAGGGCCCAGGGCCCAGTAAAGCTTGGCAGTGCTGGGGTTTGACCTCACGACCTTCTGATCAGTCCAACGTCTTAACCGATACAGCCCTGATACGACGGGGGTTAGGGGCCTCGCTCAGGGGCCCGACAGTGCCAGCTCTGCAGTGCTGTGGCGTGAGTGTTTTAATCCTCCTACAGTACCTCACGGCGACTGATGATGTTCTTTTGCGCCGTACCCGTGTGTACACGACGTCGCCGTGGATAAAGCACTCGTGTGACGGATGCCACTCTATAGAACCTACAGAAAAACCTAGTCTGGTGCGTACGCCATCTTTGAAGCTTATTCGCCTGGAGACACTCGTGCTGCATTAGAGGTGTGCGCAAACAGTGGAGGATTGTATACTGTAACACACACACACACACACACACACACACATCAGCGTGCTGTTTTCTTGTTCCCTCTAGCGATCCTGTCAGCTCCTTCCTCTCCTCAGCCTCATTTCAAACAGCGCAGGGAAACAGCCATGAACACAAATCAACAGATGAACAGCAGATAAATCTGTAAACGCTACAGAAGAGGAAGGAGATTTAGCTTAAAACCTGACACAGGGGTTCACTCAGGGCTCTCTCGCTCTCTCTCTCGCTCTCTCTCTCTCTCTCTCTCGCTCTCGCTCTCTCGGTTTTGTACTCTCGGCGTACCGCATCATGACCCGAGGCGTCTCCGCACCTCTGACAGACAGTTGTGAGGAACGACGGCGCTAAAGCGCAGGAAGGTGACACGCCGCTGTCAGCTCGCATGCCAGTCTGGCTTCGGTTGCTCTGTCCGTATCCACACCGACACGCCGAAAGCGTTTAAAGAGCTCCGGGGCCACGCGTACGTAAACAAGCCTTATCTTTACAAACGTGCCGGGAATGCGTTCGCAGGTGTTAGGCGCGAAGGTGCGGCGTTTTCGGAGCAGCGCAGCTGCAAATCGCAGGTCTGAGCTCATTCTGAGTCGTCATCGTTTCTATAGTAACAGTTCGTAAAACGGATTTTTTTTCAAACGGGGATTTTTTTTTACAGACATTTAGGGAAGGAGTCTCCAGTGTCAGAGCTTTAACGTAGCATTTTTCTTATTTATCTTACTAATTTCAGGAGGGGGGGGGGGGGAGCTGGCGGGGGAACGACTGACGATTATAGCCGGACTCGTTGGATGTAACTATAAACGGATAAAAAGTACAAACGGCTGTGGTGGAAGAGGAATAGAACGCCGCGGTTACAGGGACTCCAACGCTTCGACAGCGACTACGCGCCATCGCGCCACCTTGTCGTTGATTATTTTCCTATAACCGCGTGCTGTGACGTGATTTCTTCCTTCATAAAGCGTAACATTTGTTAAGCGTGTGTCAGGGACGCGCTACGATCCGTCAGTTCTCCCATATGGCTGTACATGCTTCTGTAAGTTGCATATATGGTCGAATATATCAATCACGTGCGGCCCGGACGGTAGAACCGTAACGTGTTTGGTTGAAAACGTGAGGGGGCACGTGCAGGTGTCCTCGTTAAGAAGCTGGTACTGATGCTTCGACTAATCGCCCCTGAGGGGATCGTTTCTCCTTCGTCGTTAGCGCTCCATTGTCGTGAACGCCATCACGCGGCGTAATTGCCGTAATCCCGGTCTTCCGGAGCGGATTTCAGAGCGGGAAACAGGATGTGAGGTAATTAGCGCCAGAGAGTGACCTTTTCCTCGTCTCTCCTCGAGGAGAGCGGGGAAGAAAAAAAGAAAAAAAAAAACCCCGACGACTTCATTCCCTCAGGGGAGAGCCGGGTGAACAGACAGCGGTGTAGAGCGGCTTTGATCCTCAGCCTTGTCGTGTCGCGCCCGACTGTTGTCTGTTTATCGGGGACGTCTTTAAAGCCGCCTTTTGGCTCTGCGGGGACGTCTCGCTGATCTCCGACTGCGGCCGACTACGAGGCCGTGTTCTATTTTATTTCTTTTTGGAGGCGCCCTTTATACGGAACGCCCTTGGAACGCCCGCTGAGCGTTTCATCCTCCAAAGCGTAACAGGAAGAAGACCTGAAAAAAGCCAGGAGAGGAACACAGACCTGCAAATAGCCTGCGATTAGCATAAATCCCTGTAGTATGTCCTTATTTAAGACCTGAACGGAGGAAAGGAGTGGTGAGTGAACGGAGAGTACGCCGTCCGCGCTGAGTACGCCGGCGTTACGCCGGCGATAATCATTAACGCTACGTGTGTTATGGCGGCGTGTGGGACTGAGCGCTCGCTCCACTTATACACTTATCTGCCACCTTAACACTCTACCTGAGCCACAGAGAGACAGAGAGAGAGAGGGAGAGAGGGAGAGAGGGAGAGAGAGAGAGAGAGAGAGAGAGGGAGAGAGATTAAGCAACGGGGTGTCATATATCTGAGCTCTCATGGTGGAGTGTGTGTGTGAGTCACACCAGCTTGAGAAATGTAATGCGATACACTCGCCTACTCAGAGCTCAGGCTAAATGCGAGGGGAGGAGAAGGGAGGAGAGGACAGGGAGTAAGAAAAGAGCGAAGACGGGGCTTTAGCTTTATAAAAGGCAATTTAAAGGTCCTCGGGTAAAAAACGGTGACGTCTGAAAACAAGACGGAAAAAAAAAAAAACCCGCGTGAAGAAATTGTGCAGCTGCGGTACGGCGGGGTATTAAAGATTTACAGACTGAGAGGAAAACGCTTTCGTGAGCAGACGGAGTGAGCTCTCGCAGATACGCTTGCTAAGTTTCGTAAGCGCTCGTCTGCTAGGCTAGCTTTCACTCGCTAGGATATCTTAATGTTGGGATATCATCAATCATTAGAAGGGGGGGGGGATGGGGTGCGAGTGGGGGGGGGGGCGATCTCAGTGACTCGCGAACAGGTCGGTGCGGAAAACAAAAAAAACATCCCGGGAGCAGCATTCGCGCGGGCGCTCGCTGACGAGGGAGTTCAGATCCGGGAGATCGGACCGCTCTTTACGACCGCGGCGAGCAGAAAACCACGCCTGGACCGAGCGTAAAAAGGGGAGGGTTTAAAGAAAGCGTGGGCATCGCGCTTCCAGAAGGTTCCTGTGGATAGAATCAGAAGCTGGTTTGTAGAGCTGTAAGCAGACTTCCTCTCGGCCTGCAGGTGACGCCGTGTGCGTCGTTCTGTACCTGCGACCGCGAGTCTAATAATAATCACGCTTTTACTCTACGCGAAAGTGAGCGCTGTGCTCCGAGCTCTTCTCTTCACCGGCGCTGCTAACGACGCCCACGGCCGACCCGGGAGCAAAGAGACGTCCAGGAGTTCACGGGCGCTGCCGGGTTTAAAAACGCGAACGGCGCCGGCTCCGAGTGTACGCCGAGGTTATTTATTAGCTGCTCAGTAATAAAGCAGCGGCGGCTTTATTGCGTATAAGTGTATAAACACGGGTCTAGTAAATAATAAAGCCGCGCCTCGGCGCAATTAAACGATGGTAAACGTCATTCATTTCCTTTTCCTCGCCCAATCCCAGCAGTAAATTAGAGTGTGGAGGACTGAAGAGGCTGTGGGTATGTGTGGGAGCGCCGCGGCGGACCGGGTCGCGCGGCGGACCGGGTCGCGCGGCGGACCGGGTCGCGCGCTGGACCGGGTCG
>NW_026521116.1:112500-119753 GCF_001660625.3 Ictalurus punctatus
ATGCAGATGCTGCGAGGGTTCTGTGAGGATCCTGAGAGGATGAGGCGCACCAGGGAGCGTTCCGCTGAGCTTTGCGGTTAGCTCCTGGCGGCCGACCAACTTCCTGTCGCGGCGCCGTTTAAAAGCACGGAACATCTGGTTCTGCCTCCTGTTTTAACGTAAACGCGGCGTAACGAAGACGTTTCGTTCTGCCTTCGCGTCTGTTCTCACCTTCTAGTGTTTAAAGCTTTAATTAACTCGGCATCATTACTGAGTCAGAGGAGGAAAACAATCTTCTGAAACACGATGTTCTCCGTACGCTCGGAGACGCCGGAGACGGCAGATCCAACGGCATGCACATCTGGAAAATTAAAGAGGGGTTGTTGTTTTTTTTTTTCCACGTCTTGCCGAACAGCGTTTGGTTATTAACTAATTAATTCCGCATTTCTACCAGCGAGGGCGCCAAAGTAACGGCTTACATTAGACAAGGAGGTTTCGAATCGAATACACTGGTTTATATTTAATACAGCGTTTTAATGATATTATATTTAATACAGCGTTTTAAACAGCGTGGGGCGTTCCACCGGATTTAAAGACGACGAAAGAATAAAACACACCGTAGTGACGTGGAGCGGAATCGTGACGGAGGCGCGAACACAGAGACAGACAGTTTATATTTCTGAAACGGCAGAGACGCTGCTTTTAATCTGATTTCTACGTGTCTCTGTTTCTCTTTCTGTCTCTTTCTCTCACACGCTCGATCTATCTGTCCATCTTTCACTCTCACTGTTTCTGTCTCTCTCTCACTCAGTCTTTCTCTTTATCTGTCTCTCTGTGACTCTCGCTCTAATCTGTCTATGTCTGTGTGTGTGTGTGTGTGTGTCTAGATGTTTCTTTCCCTGTCTGTCTGACTGTCTCTCCCTCTGTTTGTCTATCTATCTCTGCCTGTCTGTCTCTCTCTCACTCAGTCTTTCTCTTCATCTGTGTCTCTCTGTGATTCTCTCTCTAATCTGTCTGTCAGTGTCTCTTTCTAGCTGTTTCTTTCTCTGCCTGTCTGTCTGTCTGTCTGTCTGTCTGTCTGTCTCTCTCTCAGTCGCTCTCTCTCTCTCTCTCTCTCTCTCTCTCTCTCTATGTGTGTGCGTCTCTCTGTCTCTCTCTCAAGCCTACTACAGTGTGTCCCTCAGTGTGTGTGTGTGTGTGTGTGCGTGTCTGTGTGTGTGTGTGTGTGTGTGTGTGTGTGTGTGTGTGTGAGTGGAGCTGCAGAGCCTTTAAAAGCTGCACAATGTCACTACACTGCACTTCACTGCCCTCTTTGCACCAGTCTCACACCACACCCTGTCAGGCTGAGCACTGACACACACTCCATGGTGACTCTGACACGTGTGAATGCACACACACACACACACACACACACGGTACCCTAAGTGTGCCCCAAGAGCACACAGAGACAGGGACTGAACCTCTCCTGAACCGGTCACGGTCGTGAGCGCAGGCAGGTGAGGGAGTAATTAGCAGTGCATCATGGGAAGTGTTGTGAAACGCAGGTGCTGAATACGTGAGTGCACACGGCTATTTAACCGGCGTGGGGATAAATCTTAGCTCAGCGTTAAGAGCGCCCGCTTGTTTACACGTCGCGGACGTGAATATAAATAATCGGCCATTTTAAACTACCGAGCCTGTGTTACCGTGATTTAATTACTGTGCTGGAGGGAGAGAAAAAAAAACACACACAAAACAACTCATTAGCGAGCTTAAGAAGTGTGTGTATGTGGTGTAACACTGAGCGGTGGATTATACGGTGATGTATCACACGGGAGCAGGTGATTAATCTTATCAAATCCGTTGACAGCCGGATTGAAGCGGGTTAAAGACAGGCGTGTCACTGCTGTTTAATAATGACACACGCTTATGTCTTCACGTCTCTGTTCATAGCTCTCTCTTCATCAATCCCCATTACACACTCAACGTTCACACTGATCTCTCCATTAGGCAGCCAATTAAAGAGAATACCACACACACACACACACACACACACACACACACACACACACACACAGGACCCCAGTTTCCCGCTCGGCGTTTCAGGTACACGTCTAAATCTCCATCTCGACGCTAAGCACACCACAATATGAACCCGACTCAACAACCGAACACCGATTCGATTCAGTTCCAGTATCAACATCAGTCAAGATTCTGAACCGTTCTCCTTTTCGATTCGGACTCGGATACAAAGTTCGCGAACGCTTTGGGATTTTCTGTATATGTGCATAAATATGACCTAAAACATCATCGGATGTTCACACGAGTCCTCATCACCTCATCCCATCTGTGAAACATGGTGGCGGTAGTGTCGCGGTTCGGGTCTGTTTTGCGGCATCCGGGCCAGGACGGTGAATGGTGACGTATCCCGGCGAATTCCAGAGGAGATCCGGTCGTGAATTGAATCTGAAGGGAAAGTGGGTCATGCAGCCAGTCAGCGAGTCTGAGCACACGAGACGTTCTACCAGAGAACGCTAAAGAGGAATAAAGTTAACGTTTTAGAACGGCCAAGTCACAGTCCTGACTTTAATCCAGTAGAAATGTGCTCTGCCCCCTGTTCATCAGTGAAAAGGCACCACCATGTGACCATCGCTGAGCAGGTATTATACAGAAGGCGGTTTATCACGGCTCTGCGTGTAGTGTGTGTGGTAGAGATATGAGTGGATCTCTCTCGCGCGCTCTCTCTCTCTCTCTCGCTCTCTCACTCTCTCGGAGTACACAGCTGTGACAGCTCTGATGTGAGGGCTACACGACAGTGTTTCCATTTCGGCAGCGGTGTAACATGTAGGAGGTGAGAGAGGAAACCGCAGTGCTAACAGCTACAAGGTACAGAAAGTTACGATGTGCCAAAACAACAATCTGTAGCAGAAGCTGAACCGTACACTGCGGCTGCAGTACTACACACCCAGCTTCACAGAAAAAAACGTTCACATGCAACTTATCTGCAACAGCGTCTGTACGGCTCTACGTGGATAATAAACGTCCTGGCATGTGTCACGTAGCAGAATATCACCAATACGATTCAATTCGATTCATTACAGTTCTATTCAGCAGCAGTTAGATTCGATTTGATCCTACATGATTCGATTCAGCACCAATATGATTCAGTTGGGCCCGATAGGATTTGATTCAGCACCAAATATGATCCAGTTGGGTCTAATAGGACTTGATTCAGCCCCAGTATGATTCAGTTGGGTGTAATAGGACTTGATTCAGCAGCAATATGATTCAATTTGATTCATTACAGTTCCATTCAGCATGAATAAGAATCGATTTGATTCTATATGATTTGATTCAACACCAATATGATCCAGTTGGGTCCAACAGGACTTGATTCAACACCAATATGATCCAGTTGGGTCCAACAGGACTTGATTCAGCACCAATATGATTCAGGTGGGTCCAGTAGTATTTAATTCAGCACCAATATGATTCATTTGGGTCCAATAGGATTTGATTCAGCACCAATATGATTCAGTTCTGTCCAATAGGATTTGATTCAGCACCAATATGATTCAGTTCTGTCCAACAGGATTTGATTCAGCACCAGTATGATTCAGTTGGGTCCAATATGATTCAATTCAGCACCAATATGACTCAATTTGATCCAGTATGATTCAATTCAATACCAGTATGATTCTATTTGAACCAATATGATTCAATTCGGCACCAATCGGATTCAATCTGATCCGATATAATTCGAATCAGCGCCGATACGATTCAACTTCAGCCAGTGTGAAGAGGTATACGCATAGCAACGTTCTGGTATTACATAACGTTCATCACATAAGCTCTGATGTCACTCATCATTTCCCCACGAATCCTTAAAGACCTCCACTTCATTACATGGAGCCCAGGGCTGCTGCTTCCACTGCGTTAGGTCTGCAAAGAACCTCACGCAGCTCCCCAAAGAAAGAATTAGTGAGCGGATTAGTAAAAGTTAAACAAGGCGTTTTTAAAGCTGCTGTTGCTTATAAGTCTGGCCTTTAATCTAGTCTGGAACGTCGTGCTTCTGAGGCTCTTAAAGAGTCCGTGCGAGCGCTGAAAATCTGGACCACCTGCTGAGGTTTCCTTCATTTACTGAAGAGAGACTCGGTCACAGTCGTCTGTAATGACTGCGGCGCTGCAGATCTTCCGCGCTAACCCCGCGCTCACACCCGCAGGGAGCCCGTCTCGCCCAGAGCCGGGGATTTCGGACGACGGGGTGCAGAGCGGAAGCGCGAGTGGGCGGAGCAAGTGACGTGACCGAGTTGAGAGAAGTCTAACCTCATGCGCGTTTGAACTAGACATGTTTTATTTCTCCGTTAGTCTTCATGCGGTCGTAATTCCGAACAGGAAGTACCTCAGGCAGGTTAAATTCGCAGCAGACAGCACCGGGAGCAAACTGGAAAGCACATAATCCTGAATTTTATTTACACTGAGACCTAAACATGAGGTTCTGTGATCAGATTAGTGCCTGATTACAGGTTTCTGATTTCTGATTTCTGATTTCTGGCGTTATCACTGAAACCATGGTAACCAGGAGTAAACTAAATATAGGACCCTCCCACCCACACTGCTCCTGTAGTCCTGGAGAGTTCTTTCGGTTTTTATTCCGCAGTATTAGAAGCGTTTGATCTGTAATATATTCGCGTATTCGTGATGGAATCTTCCTCACGTGCTCCTCGCTGGGATTTCTACATGAATGTTTTTTTTAGGGGGAGGTTCCCTGTTCTTCACGGAGGCTGGTGATGGATCACGCCGTGTGAAGCCCACTGAGATACACCATGCTATTTCACCTCCAGCTCAATTACATATTACAACGCGTTTGGACATGAATCAGACCGCTGATGCGTCATCACACATCCTAGCGTTAACAGGATCAACAGAACGTCTGACAACAACGCATCAGATACCGGACTCGCGAAATTCCCCGCCGTCGTGGTAAAAGTTTCGGCCATGGTCCCTTCACGAGGAAGGAAAAAATCCGGAACGTTCTCGGGAGGCTTTAAGAAAACGCCGCGGCACTTTTTAAAGAGGATCGGAGGAGCCGGTCTGATCTGATCGGCTAAGTCTTGATTGTGCATTAGTTTTAGCTCCACCCCTTTTTAGGGTCATGGTCATAACATGAACATTCAGTGAGCTTAGCTCATGCGCTGTTTTGGGTTTTTTTTTTTCCTACTTGCGTTACAATCGTTAAATTGTTGTTGATTGGATCTGGTTTGAGAAAGATCTGATGATTGTGTGTGTGTGTGTGTGTGTGTGTGTGTGTGAGAGAGAGAGAGAGAGGGCTCACCATGGCGAGAGGGACGATGCCGGACAGCTCTCTCTGGACGATGTGGATTTTAGTCTCGGTTTCGTCAGACGTCGCTCTGATGCCCGGATACTCCACCATCCAGGAGATCAGACCACTGCCCACGGAGTCCACGATCGCATCCATCTCCAGATCCACCTGCACCACCCGCTGCCACCCGGGCTCCACCCTGACACACACACACACACACACACACATCGATATATCTTCTAGTATTTCAGTAACATGCCGTAAACCCCTGAACCGAATCCGCTACGAGACAGAGGGAGAAGATCGGATCGTGATATCAGATTTATTTTCCATCAGTTCAGAACACTACAGGAGAAATCCTTCTGAAATGACTACAAATGAGAAAAATCTTTTCATTAGTTGAGCGTAAAAAAACCCACAACAACCCCCAAGTCTTTTATGTTTTAATGATCCCAGACACAAAGCCCTGACTGAACCGAGCACCTTTCACACTTTCCTTTCAAAGCTTTGAAGTGTGACATGACCTCCTGATTAAAAACCCGAATGTGTGTCAAAACACATCAGACCCCATTAACACTCGCCCTGAGAGAGAAAACAGAGGAGTATCAGGAGAAGTCAAACAGGAGGGAGAGAGAGAGAGAGAGAGAGAGAGGGAGAGAGAGAGAGAGAGAGAGAGAGAAAGAATAATGCAGCACAAATAAAGCAATGGGTGCAGAACAGTACGACTGTTACTAAAGTACAAGAAGAGGAGAAGAGAAGAGAGGAGAAGAGAGGAGGAGAGAAGATAAGAGAGGAGGAGTGAAGAGGAGAAGAGAAGAGAGGAGAAGAGAGGAGGAGAGAAGATAAGAGAGGAGGAGTGAAGAGGAAATGAGAAGAGAGGAGAAGAGAAGAGAGGAGAAGAGAAGAGAGGAGAGGAGAGGAGAAGTGAGGAGAAGTGAGGAGAGGAGAAGAGAAGAGAAGAGAGGAGAAGTGAGGAGAAGAGAGAAGAGAGGAGAAGAGAAGAGAAGAGAAGAGAAGTGAGAAGAGAGGAGAAGAGAGAAGAGAGGAGAAGAAAAGAGAAGTGAGGAGAAGTGAGGAGGAGAGGAGAGAGGAGAAGAGAAGTGAGGAGAAGAGAGGAAGAGAGAGGAGAGGAGAAGAGAAGAGAAGAGAGGAGAAGTGAGGAGGAGAGAAGAGAGGAGAAGAGAGGAGGAGAGAGGAGAAGAGAGGAAGAGAGAGGAGAGGAGAAGAGAAGAGAAGAGAGGAGAAGTGAGGAGGAGAGAAGAGAGGAGAAGAGAGGAAGAGAGAAGAGAGGAGAAGAGAGGAGAAGAGAGGAGAAGAGAGGAAGAGAGAAGAGAAGAGAAGAGAGGAGAAGAGAGGAGAAGAGAGGAGAAGAGAGGAAGAGAGAAGAGAAGAGAAGAGAGGAGAAGAGAGGAGAAGAGAGGAGAAGTGAGGAGGAGAGAAGAGGAGAAGAGATATAAATGGTGGAGTTCCTACACTGTAATAAACGGACTGTGCTCTCGAGTTGAAATAATCTGCATATTTTGTTCGTTTTAAACAAATTTAATGGAACTTTTGTGAAACTCGTTTAATCTTAATAGCATTAATGAAAGAAATCTGAAAAAAGGAAGAAAGAAAGAAGAAAGAAAGAAGAAAGAAGAAAGAAAGAAGAAAGAAAGAAAGAAAGAAGAAAGAAGAAAGAAAGAAAGAAAGAAAGCCAAGAGAAATCCATAAAAGAAGAGAAATTCGGGCAGTGCTGTATCATAAGAAATTACACACACTCACGCCCTGATCATCACACACACACACACACACACACAACACACACACACTAACGCCCTGATCATCACACACACACACACACACACACACACACACCTCATATACACAGCTCATTCACACACACAGAGCTCCACATGGTACAATGTAAGTGCACTGAGCTCGAGTGGACGCACTCTGACCTCTCAGCAGTCATTCATATTTTGCGGAGGAAAAA